>NC_048284.1:25829567-25989567 GCF_009762535.1 Notolabrus celidotus
TGTCTGTCGCCGAGCCCTTTTCTCAAAGTGAAAAATAGTCTGCGCTGTGTATCCCAGTCTAAGGTGTGAAGAATATACATACGTCCACGTTGGCATCTCAGGTAAGACGAAGTTGCTTTAAATTGTGTGCCTTTGATTTGCCCTTGCCTCGGCGTCGGCACTTTGATCTCTGCACATACAACTACATTGGATATCCATGGCAAATGTCTGCCAGGATGAGGCGCTCGCAGAAAATTGATTTGTTTGGGGTTTATTCCCTTCAGTGCAAAAAATGAGCTTTTGCCATTGGGCACTCTGGCATTGTAAATAAACCAAATTGGGTTTGAGAGCCGGGCTATAATGTGGATCTATAACATTGTGTCTATCCCCTTACTCTCCAAAGGCTTCATTTCTCAGTGCTTCCTCCACCCTCCGGGTACAAAAACACATGAAGGTCATTTGTTATGATAAGACCGTGGTACGTTCAAGAGCAACCTGAAGCCCCCGCCCTCCCTGATGATATGACTCAGTGTGTTGTACTTAAGCATGTGTGCTTATTTTCTCCCCTCGCCTCTCCAAGATACAGCACTGTTGGCGCTCATATTTCATGTCATGTTTGTAACCCGGGGGCCATGGCTGCTTTTTAGCCTTTACACTGCTTCTACTGACCCAGGGGAAAACTACAGACAGTGGTCGAGTACATTATGTCTTTCTTTTCCCCCTGCCGAGCACAAGCGGCTGCTTTGATGTGCCCCATCAAATCACCATCACGCTCAGCAGAATATTCAACTGCATCCACAGCCAGCTGCTCCTGTTACCATCCATGTGTTTGATGAGTTTTATCCCAAGTTGCAACGTACTCTGTGTGATTACCATGACCCTTAGATGATAACTGCCGACACAAATTTAAATTCTTTCTTTTAGGTCATTAGTCGATCCCATTAGATTCAAACAGTTTGAAAATGAGCTCACCAGATGTCATTTTTCCTCAACCAAAGAACAGCATTGTAGATCAATTCCAGCACAGTATTGATTTTTGCACTGATATGGCTCTATGTTCTTGTGTGTGATGGGTTATATCATGTGTAAATTTCACTGTACACTCTGCTGTGGTTTGTTGTGCAGCACTTCTGAGTAAGGACATATGCTTTTTATGGAAAGAAGTCATGTTTTAGCGCACAGATCTTATGAGTTCAGTCAGGTTTATTATTAGTCACAGGCGCAAAGAGATGGTGTGAATGCACTTGCTCCTGCAGGCACATTATTAGACATGCCTCAGCAGTTAGGCACAGAAATTAATAAGCATAATCTGAAATCGGGAACAAACACTGGAAAGAAAATGCGTCACATCTTTGTTTTTTCGTTAGTTTTTTGCTTTGTGTTTAAGCCAGACTGACTGTGCTTTGCTCGAAAACCTAAAATGTGTGAAAAGTGTGGCCCTGCTTTGTTGAAAAGTGGATTTTATTTGGCAGTGGAAGGAATCTGTCAGACACCGGTTGCAGTTATCCGCTCGATGTAGCAGAGCGTGGCAGCCCGCAGTGCTACTGCTGCTGCTGCTAATATGGCTAGGAGGGAGCAGGGCTAGAAGTTTAAAGGTTTGTCCCTGGGTTTTCTTTGAGACATCTCCTGCTTTCATGCCTCACAGTATTCTATAGTTATAAAAATTGTTAAGATTGGATCGCCGGTTCAGCTTGAGTTGGTAGAGAAGGCCTCCCATGTACAGAGCCGAGTCCTCGTCGCACTGGCCGTAGGATTGACTCCTAGTCCCAACAGTATTTGGTGCATGTCAAACCCTTTTGTCCCCTGTCTCTCTCAAGCTGTCCTCTCAAATAGAGGCAAATAAATCTTCATTGACATTTATTTGTAAAGTGATTTTAAGTTAAAAGTGCTGAAGCTAACAGCCCTCTGTGGAAAAGAAAAATGTCCTCTAAAGGTTCAACTTGGGCTAACCTGACAAATTTTCCTCTCTGACTTTCCACCTGCATTGTTTCCTTTCTTGAACTGCTAGAGCTAAGGGATAGAAACACAGAGAGGTGATTTTCTAACACAGTGTCTATACAGTCCTTGTAGGAGTTGCAGCACATTAGCAGAACAGCAGCTTTAGTCCTCCATCAGTGTCGACTAAAGCTGCATTCAGGTGCAGTATAGAGTGAAGGTAACCAAACTTCTGCCAGTGTAAAATGTGCCTGGAGTCACAGTGTCAATACAGACTTGAATAAGTTCATTACAAAACACTTTGATTACAGCTTGCATAACAAATCTCTATTCCACATGAAGAGTCCTCTTTTCCTACAGTGGTTAAAAGTTTTAATAAAAGAAGTGCAGTTTCCACGGCTGCAGGTTTATTGTTTATCCATCGTTCCGCCTCTTAGTTGGTTGCTCTGAGGTCAGGCCTGGGTGGTGATGTAGCATGCACTCCATTCAGCTGCTGAGGTAATTGCAGCTCGGCCTGTTAATGGTCTCTGCATTGCTGCTGGCTGATTCACAGTTGTCAGTCCAGACCTCCTGATTAAACACCACAGAAGCTTTGTCCAGACATCTTTGCACATTCTCCATTTTGTCTGCGTCTGTGCCGTCAGCTGTGAAACTAAAAGCTGTGTATTTTGAGGCTTGTCTCAGGAGGAGGCTGTCTGTCTTTATCGATCCCTTGGTGTGATCCTTTCAGTTGATGTGCTGAAGTGGTCAGAGTTAAACGCTGTTTTAATGAAGTCTGAGTATTGATTGCACTGTGCTACCTTAATGTTTGTTTGTGGAGTTAAGAATTTGAGCGTCACTTAAAGGCGGGTAATGAGGATAATCAGGCATGATGCACATAGGGAGTGGATTTTTATGTCTTGAAATATGAAACAGTTTCTCCACGCACAGAAAGTAGAAAACATGCATGCAATTACTGACGCTTTAAACACACCAGCCTGTAAATCCATCAGCCTAGACCATCTAAAAATTATGATTTATTGAGAATAATTGCACCAAAAAAGAAATCACTTTGCTGCCAAAATATATCCCACTCTGTGTTATGGAGATTTAGACCGAGAATTGGATTTCCCCAGCTGTGAAATCAGTTTTTGTAGTCCTGCTGGCCAACCGCATCATTCTGCCATACTCCCATCACTGCACACATGCAGCCTGTGCCTTTTCCGCTCCATGAGCTCTCTTTGCATTTACAGCATCCAGCCTCATGCTATATGTTATTATCGACGTCTCCGGTCGGCTGGGAGAAGTCTGTAAGCTCTGTGTGTCACTTCATTGGTTCTGCATTAGCCCAAATGCGGAAAAATGGCACCCATAAGCCTTTCATGAGGAGCACTTCAGCTTGAACTATTGTGCCTGTCGGAGATACATCATATGTTTATAAAGCTGAATCAGGCGGCACATCTAGTGGATTTACAAATGTCAAACATCACACTTCAAAAGCCCTCTTCAATTTCTGCAAGTGGAATCAAAGTCGCAGGGATGAGAGGGCCTCTTACTCGGAGTCACAGATGATTTTCAATCAAGTGGAGAGTGAATACATTGACTGTGAGGGTGTCCTTCTACCATTTAAATGCAACCTTTACGATGCACAAGGTGAGGTAGCCAGTCCGCCTCTTTCATGTGCATAGGCTCACAGATGAAGTCCTTAATGGTTTTGTCGTTGCAGAACCTCTGCACTGCAATGCTGTGGCTTCACTGAGCAAACATGTCAAGAGAGCACAGAGGACATAAACATTTTTAATGAGACTTACTTTGGGTTTCAAGCTGTGCCATTTTACCCTTTTTATATCGACTAATGTACCACAAACCTTCTTTTGAAAGTCAGAGCAATGTCGGTCCTCGTGGGGATGTTACTTATAATCTTGTCTCATAATTTATCAGTACATTTGCAGATTTGATCTGTTTAAGTTCCCATTCATCGCCCCTCAGCACTATTTGATTCTGCATATGTCTGTCCCTCCAGGAATTTACAGACTATTTCATTGTTGCTTCCCAATTACCTGATCTCACAGTAACTCTGTTATATGTTGAATTAGTGAGTTATAACAAAACAAATCATCCCAGTACAGTGTGACTGGATAGAGAACTTAGCTATCCAGACCAAAATCATTTTTTGAACATTTTGAACCAGGCTGTGAGCATGCTTTTTTCTGCTATAAAGATGGATTTTTTAGAACAGCTGTGTATTGGCCTCCAAGGCTTTTGCAGCCAGCCTCAAGTGGACTCATGATGAATTGCAGTTTGTAGCACTTCTGCATCTGCATCATTTCTGGAAACCGCTGTCTGCTGCTTGTTCCCAGATTACCAAACTCACTCACATGGGGTCATTACTTCTTCCAGGAGTTGCCAAATTCAAGAAAACTGGTACTTTTATTTCTTGTTATTTGGGGGGCTTTAGATACCAACATGTAAGTGACAGCAACAGATACAAGACAGAAGTGATGAATTAACTGACACATCATTTTGATTGAACTGAACTTCAAAATAGTTTCTTGAATTCTCAGGTTGCAATTTTACAATTTCCTTTTCAGCTCAGGGGGAGCACTGCTGAGGACCATTTGTGAGGTTGAGGAAATATCAAGGGATTAATATAATCCCTGTAGTTTAATTATTAATCACTGTTCACATGAGGGACATTTGCTAATGCTGGTGTGGACTTGATTTGATGCAGAATATCTCCTAATCTACAGAGGCATACACTTAATCCACTTTTAAATAATTAACATTAAGTTACTTTCATTTTACAAATCGCTTCAAAGGAACAAGACTGAAACATGATGAAGGGGGTCTTGAGCTCATTTGAAAGGTCTGTGGTAGAACTGCAGACAAAAAAAGGTTATGAAATGAATTCTTACCAATTTATTATAGAACATAAAATTGTGCTGCTTATAGCCTACATATTGGAAGGGCTCATTAACAATTGAAGCTAATTGTTGTGTTTGCTGTGATTTAACTCATTTCTGCTGTCATCCTGTAAATCACTGTACTGATACAGTTAGAGTTCTAAATGTAGGAGGACTCGTGGTTGAATGATGAGAGACGTTTTTCCTTAACCCCACTGTGGAGGGAATATATGTGCAGAGAGAGGCTTATTTCTACAGATCAGTCTGACATGAGAAGACATGTTAGTTATCTCTCATTACAGTATTTCATGGTTTATTAAACTGATTTTATTTTATTGATGCATAAGAAATGAATGAATTACATATTTAGTACAGTGCTCATGAGAGGATGGAACAAGATGTCTTTTGATATCTCTGTCTGTGCACTCTGTAGCTGAAGCCTTTATGTATTCGTACGCTTCCTGCACATGCAAGTATCTGTTAGGAGGTTACACAAACAGTGAGATACACTTCCTGACATCACTTATAAATCCTTTATTTTTTTACTTTAGCCCTTTTGAAAAACAAACACTGACATTGACTTTTTGTTCTAGCAGCACAACTGTGTCTAAATGAACATGCAGTCAACACACAAAGGCGTAACCAGACTCATTCGTTTAGTAGTACAGGGTAAGGGTTGAATCAAACTCTGGAGGTAGTTATTCTAAATATAAGAACTTTCCTTTTACATGCCTTCCTTACTTCAACAAGGACACTTTCCATTATTCACTAAAGCTATTCATAGCACATATCAGATTTATCTTCTTTTGTACTCTGATCATAAAACCAGGTCTTTACATGAGGTTAAAGGGGCCATCTTCCTGGAGAGACTCAACAGTTACCCAGTCATTTCTTCATATGCATTTAAATACACTATTTTCATTAATTCAATCACACCCCTGTTGTTTGTGTTTAGTACATGTCAATAGTTTTTTTAAGTGTTAATTCTGGTAACAAAAAGGGACCCATGTTAACTAAACTTGAGCTAAATCTAAAGTTTGGCTAAACTAAAATGTTAGCAGTGGACTCTCAATCATTCAAATCCCTATTTTCCCCACTTCATCGAAATCTGTCTAATCACAATTGTTGTATTCCTGTAAGAGGCTGAGATGATTGAGTGGCATGGTGTTCATTTCAGTTTGCTGCAGGAATAAGTTCTCCCTGCATCCATGCATCTTTCTCATTTTCATTGATGAGTTTTCCCCAATGCATGTCGGTGACAAAGATACGATCAGCTACTGAGCGACATCATTTCAACATTTTACATTTGCTGCTTTTTTGCCTCTGCTAACATTAGAGCTGCATGTCAAAGCCTTGATTTATCCTGGTTTGGGGATATGTTAGAGAGTGTGTTTAGTAAGACGTTTCAGTTATGATCAACTCCACTCTAATGAAGATGTGACTGAGGGTGTAGTGGACAGCTACCGTTTGGACTGTTGTTAAAGTACAATATAGCTATTTTCATTATGAACACTATTATATGATATCCTTGTGTAATGTACTGTCCTTACCTTAATAGATCAGCAGGGACAGCACAGCAGCATTGTATTGTGGGAGGGTCTCAGCTAAATTATCCAACGGATTTAAGGATTTGGATAGCACTCAAGTAAAAGTGTTCAGAGTGAAATGTTGCAGATATAAACACTTGATTTGTAAACTGCTAATTATGAAGAATACAAATCTAGTTTTAATATAAACATGAGAGTGACATGTAGAATTTATATAGAGAAGTGCATCCTGGAAAGAGGGTTAATGGCACAACATGGATGCATGTACTTTGTTGGAGGATTCATCTCTGGTGCTCCAAAATATTGATGTCATTGAAAAGAAAAAGCAGGCTTTCTAAAATGAAAATAAAAGAGCATCTTTTCAGCTCAATTTTCTCTTACCAACATATAGATTGGTGTGTAAGACTCTGCTAAGCTGCTGCAGGCCAGGCAGAGAAAATATTTGCTCAGAGCTGGGATGCTTGTTGGTATCGTCTGCAGAGAAATGCAGCATGAACAGACAAGAGAGAGGCAGTGTTTTCGGTTGATGCAGGGTTATGGTGTGATGGTCTGGGGCTGAAATTGCTGGAACAGACTTTGAAGTGGCTCGGCTTTTTCATCTCGCTCACTGTGTCCCTGCCTCCCACATCTGCCCGCCATCATAATAACAAGCAATAACCCTCTTTCAGCAATAACCAAGACTTTTACGCCCGTAATGTGGCTTCAATAAATAGTCATGTTTACCAAGGGGCCATATTTTACAGCAATTTAGTTTAGAGGCTCCCCTCCTGCTTGGTTTTTTGCCTCCTCGTGCTGGAGTACAGTACATAATGTGTTGCATTATGCACGCCAGCACAAACACGCATTAACACATTATCAAATGCACTGACATGGAAAACAGCACAGACCCTCCTGCATAATCACACCACACATTAGAGAAAGCTTTGAAAAATCGAGTTTTCCTCTGCAAGCTTTGGTGGAAATACATGTTGAATATCAGCATTCATGTGTATGCAGCGGAGGTAGACAGCTTTCTCCAGCTTTCGCCTGTTGAAAGCAGCAGCGCAAGCATGGGGGCGCGTTTCATTAGTCTGTCAAACTCAATGATATTTAGAGCCCCACACCCTCGGCCAGGACTGGAAAACTCAATCAGCACTCTGATTTCATAACCCTGCTCGGTGACAGGGTTTATTTTATCGCCCCGCTGATTCATTCTAATAAACGCCGGCTGCCCAGCGCACCGCCGCTGAAATACAGCCTCCCCCCCTTCTGTCCTCCATGGGTCGACCCGAAAAAAGAGACGGGGCGGGATGGGGGGGTGGATAAATCAGAATTGTGGGAACTGGAAGGTGCAGATAATCCATCCCAGGTCCGGGTGTAAGCTCCCAAGTCCGCTGCACCATCCCTCCCTCCCTGTGCACCCTTTCGCACAAATCAGAAGCCGGGACAGTGTTGATCTGTGAGGGCTTGGTGGGGCCATTGATTGTG
Source organism: Notolabrus celidotus (assembly GCF_009762535.1). Lineage (NCBI taxonomy): Eukaryota > Metazoa > Chordata > Actinopteri > Labriformes > Labridae > Notolabrus > Notolabrus celidotus. The sequence continues at coordinate 25,837,378 of NC_048284.1, forward strand.
GACGACAGAGGAGAAGAGGGGCGATAAATAATGGGAGGCAGAGTGCGGAGGGTGAAGGAAAACAATTATCTGCGGAGGTGGAAAGCACATAAAGTGAAGAATGATAAACACTGAAATATGATTGACTCCAAGTGATATATGGAAGCCGAAGGACAGGCAGAGAGGTCTGTGTGTGCCGAGATATCCTTGAATGGCTCGGCTGTGGGGCAGTTTAGCTGAGGACTCACTCTGCTGCTGGAGGCCTCACTTCATTTTCCTCTGTGTGTGTGTCTCTTTCTCCACAGACGACGGATGACATCGTTTCGTCGGCCGAGTGCTCCAGCGACGATGAGGACCTGGAAGAGTGCGACTCCGGACATGCAGGTGGGATGGGTGTGTCGAGTTGTGCTTGCTCTGAACCTGGTCTATTTCTCCTTATCTTTTCTTTGATTTGCTACCGAGGAGCCTCTCCTCTTAGCATCATGTCCCATGGGAGCTTCAAGTGTAACTTCAAAAAAGCCCTCCGAAAAGTAGCCTCTGTGAGAAATATACACTAGTGTGAGGGGTTCTCAGTGTATATCTAAAGTTAAAGAACTCTTTGGAGATGGATGAAAGCAGTAAGAATCAAGTCTACATCCTTAGCATGCCCTCTGCAGGAAGTTACAGTTTTAACTCTAACTGTAAAAAAGTAAATGCTAACATCTTCTAGTCAGCTGCTGTAATGAAAGCTCACCTTTCATCTCAAAAACAAGTTACACTTAGCTATGGGGCCACTGGCTGCAGACATGACGAAGCGTTGATACTAATTTTGTTCTCTCAGCATTCAGTGGAGAGCAAAACTTTACTCAACAAAGTACGAAATTAGTATCAAGCCCCATGTCGCCCGCACTGATGCTTCAAAATGTATCTGTCCTGTACATGGTTGATTTCCTCTTGCTGTGCGTGTGTGTGCGTCTCTCTTGACAGAGGATACATTTTGAGATTCTTTCGAGAACAAAGATGCTTTCAGCATAGATACTGTGATATGTAGCAGACTAACTGCAACAGAGCCTCTTCCTCCCTTCTTCTTCTTCTCTTGTTTGTACCTCTGTTTCCTTCGTCGGAGGCTTGCCTTACCTGAAACATTCTAATAGAGAACAGATATCCTCGAATTTCTGTGCGCATCGTCTCTTTTCCCTCCTCCCTTTACACGTACACACACACACACACAGAAACATACACAAACACACATCCACGTATCACTTTGTGATAATATCAAAGTGATAACACACTGAAAGAGTGGAGTTTGAAAAAAAAGTCAGAGCTGGAAATAAAACCGTGGATTTTAAAAGGAGTGGTTATTTTGAGGCAACTTGGGTTTGGACGACTTCTGAACATGCAGCTGTCAGTCAAGTCGTGCCCGGGAGCAGTTGGCATATATCTGAGTGCTTTGGAGTAAACGAGGAGAGTGTGAGCTCCACTGAAACTGGCTTAGTATGTGAGAAGCATTTCCCCTTAGGCACTCTGGAAATCATTAACAGCTCAGGCGATTTTAATGGCTTCACTGTCCTTCAGCGCACCATCATAGCTGACTAATTGATGCTGCGTTAATCTGGCTAAATATGGCCCGGCTTAGCACTGAGCATATGTCCACTTTTCACTGTTAATAATAAGCCTAAATTGAAACAATGCATTGCCCTTTGTTATCACCGCCCATAGAAAGAAACTGATAATCAAGCATTTCTACATTTCTCTGGGAAATGAGGTCTTTCTGTGTATTTAGGTAGATACTCTGCTCGTCATTTTACCATTTCCCCCAATCTGTGTGAAAGCTCATTTACTTTGAAGCCTTATCTCACTGTATTAGCGTTTGTTTCGTTGAAATTATGACCACATTTAGGTCCTCCAGCTTATGGCTTTTTGATGTGAATAGAAAGCCATTTTCAGCATACCTCCGTGCAGTATTTAGGGTCTTTATCTATAAGCGCGGGTTGCTTTCTTAAGTCGGAGATAATTGGAATTGAATGGGTAAATTTTCACAGCTCATATGCTTTATTTTTTTATTTTATTTTCAACACCGTCGACTATTAAAGCCTCAAACCCAAGTGTTCTCAAAAGTGGAAGTGCAAAGAGAATAGTGTCAGAAGTTTTTACTGTACATGGTACCCTCCCCTCATATAGTGGCAACATATGTAGTCATACACACTCATACATATCGTACATTTCACCATGTTGACACAGAAATTCATATCCTCATTCCTGCCCCCCCGCTTCCTGTCGTATGAACAATTGCATGACATGGTGTTGGTTTCTTTTCTGTTGCATTTTGTTTGTTTTATTTTCTCCTGTGATGCACATATGAACATCTCTCCTCTGTATCGATTTGGACCCAGCTGCTGGGTTGCTTCAGATTTGAGCTTTTTTTGTTTTATGCTTTTCTTTGGGATGCAGTGGGCGGGTTGAGTAGGGTGATATTTTTTTTGTTTTTACTTTTCTTGGTTTGTTGTGGTTGAGGGGTTTTCTTTCAGTTTGTTTTATTTCCTTTGGTGTCCTCCTCATCATCCGTCGTCCATCCTCCAAGCAAGGATAGAGCCACTCCTCCCGTTTTTGCCTCATCTTGTGCCGCATGAACTTTTGGTGGTTGGAAAATTTCAAAGTTCTCTTCCTCCTCATCAAGTTTTTGTTTATTATTTTGTGCCATATGGCTTCTAAAGAAACATCCTCCCCCCATTTTTCGATACAACATAGGGAAATGAACGGCAACAAAATCTTTTCTTGCCATCATCCTTTTTTTGGCCTTGTGCAGGCAACCCCATTCTGTCTCAAGAAAGTTGTGTGTGAAAGAATGACTCCCTGTTTCCCCTTCCGAGTGTTAATCCCCTGACCCCTTTCCAATCCATCCCCGACTCACCAACCTTCTTTCTTTTAGCCTCTCTGCATATACATGTCTGTTTGAATGCAGATGGCATAAAAAGACTTTTATTGCCACAAAGTATATCTGTTTTTCTATTCTATCTGTTGCTCCAAGTAGAAGGCATTTGTGGCATGCACACTGTACTGGACTGTACTGCAGCTCTATAGACTAACTAATAATCCCCCCTTCCCCCAAACTCTCCCCCCGCTTCTGCATGCATATGATTGGCATCCATTTTGTGTGCTTCTTCTTCTCCACCCATAAGTCTCAGGCTAACCCCAGCTGGCTTCTACTACATGTCAGTGTGTATGTGTGTGTATGTGTGTGTGTGCTCGGGGCTACAGCGGTGGTCCTGCGCCGCCGCTGTTCCCCGCCGCAGCAGCCCCTCCCTCAGAGGCGTCTTGTGTTGAAGCTTGTGCCTGCTGTCTGTGTCAGTGCTCTGTCTGTGTCTGCCAAACAGCCTGTCCTGTCTGCTGTACGTGGTCGTCTCGTGCTCGTGTTGTCTGTGTGTTTAATAAAAGTGTTAAACCTTACCTCTTCCCTCCTGTCCCACGTGAGTTCCACAAGAGAGCACATAAGGAGTGCAAAGTGAGAGTCCTCCAAATATCACCGAGCACAGGTTTACAGTGAGACCGATGACTAACTTTATGCAGGAGTTCAGTAGCAGGTTAGGTCCACAATCTGAAAACCATCAATAAGAATAAGCAATGCTTCATTTAGAGAGCAGCAAATAAGTCAATTTATGATTTAATTTCACAGTGATTAACTGATTAAAAGTGTTGCAGCTTGTTATTACCGTGTAATCAGAACAATTTTGTGATTAATGTGTAATTATGTTTTAGTTATTGATGCAAATGATTTTGATGAATTCAAGTGCTAATCAGAGTGTTTGGTTTGAACATCTAGAGCTTTGAAGTTTCTAAAAATCCTACAAGAAGAAATACAAGTCAGACCAAAGAAAAAATAATCATTTTAATTCAGACTTAAAATGGGAACACTTAAAAAAAAAAAAAAGGGCATCATAAACCAAAGACCAGCAAATACTCAAATTACAAGAGTGCAGATGGATGGATTCTTTTGACTGAACATCGGTGTCACCAGTGGTGGATATGAAGGCTATGCTCTTGTGTTTCTGTGAAGCTCTTTGACAGAGACATGTGCAGTCATTGAACACACAGCAGTCGTTAGTGGTATTAGTTTCACCTGTGACTTTTCCCCAAAGCAACAATTCAATATGCCTGCTACAAGAAAGCAGTTCCACAGTGTCTTTACTGTATCAGTGCTGCCTCAGTATACAGATAACAAGTCTGTGTACCTATTATAGCATCTTTAATGGCCTTTCCAAATGACCTATAACAATGTTATCTATTATCAGCATCCGTGTTTATGGCATGCAATTAATGAAAAGATGGATGAGAGGACAGCTTCCAAAAGTGAAGCTCCCCTTGCTGACTGGCTGCAGTATAGATCATAATGCCTGCCTCCTCCATGTTAACAGATGAGATATGATTCAGAAAAAATATATTTACAAATATAGAGTGGTCAGTTTTCTCAGAAGTTTAGTTTTAATTACTGGGAAATCTAGAATGCACAGGTATAAATGCAAAATCTGTTTTTTTGGGCTTCCCAGAGGGAAAAAGATTTAACCGTCTACCTGCGTGAAGACTTCCTTTGTGTTCAGCAACATGCACTTTCTATGTAGCTTTGTAGCTCTTTCTAGCTACCAGTACAGTACTACACCGGTACAGCAGTAGAGCTCAGTCTTCATTAGCGTTGATGGTTGTGAGGTACAGATGAACCCACTGCCCGCGACCACTTTGAAGAGACATGTGCTAACCCCGCTCTGCTAGTCACTTGTTGTCCTAAATTTCAGTCTTTCAATCAAACCAGCACTCCACAAGGAGTTTTTAATTGTACAATGCTGCACCATTTTCTCTAAATGGTATAATGAAGGAGAAAAGCGCTACTAGCCAAGTATACCTCTCTTTGTATTCACCATGCTTTACATTTGCCCTTCTTCTTCTTTATCCTCTGGTTAAAGTACCGTAACAAAATATAACACCTCTCTGCATTAAAGACATTAAAATGTCTTATACACTGAATCTTGAACTTCTTATCTTATGCTAAAACATTAGCTATGATGCCATGATTGACATCTCTGTTAAACAATGTTCTCCTGTAGTGCGTGCACCAGCTTAGAGCAACAAACATAAATGGTCATTAGACTTACTAAGGCCATCAGCTTCTGACAAAATCAGATGTTTGCTGTAACCTGTTCCAGCCTGAGGAATCTTTGCTGTTTGATGAGTAAGTTACAGTAAAACCATGTTTTGGTTAGCATTTGGGGTGGAACGTCGATACCAGAGCTCCACTAATCGATTCATACCGCGTAGCCTCTGATTCCAAAAATGTCATCAGCCCAATAAGTCAATTATTGTCATGTGGGGTTATTTTGGCTTCACTTTCGTTTTACAAAGATGGGAGAACATCCTCCATTTTTAAATTTGGTCAATATTTTAAAGGTGGTTAAGAATTATGATATTGATGGATCAATTGATTGATAAGGATATGATAGAGTGCACCTTTCCTCAGCTGTGCGAAGCATTTTTGTCTCTTTCAGCTTTGTTTTGGTTTTAGGGCCAGAACCTTACTATTTAGTTTCACCCACACCACTCTGACTAACAAACTCATAATGTTTCAGAATTTCCCTCAGGAGTTGGTGGAGACCCAAATAGAGATAAAACGAGACCCCACTGACTCATGTTCATTGGGTCAAGACAAAGAAACGACTTGCAATGAGTGCTAAAATTGCGATGTGCCTACTGGATGTATGAGCAAAACTTTACTGACAGATTTGCCATTTTGCCTTGTAAGATTTCAGAGTTATTTTAACAGTTTTTGCACTGCGCCAAATGTCAAAATACTTGGTGGAAGAGGAAAAAACAGTGTCCTAAAGAAATGGGATCAGGTTATGCTTTCTATAGACGTACATTGCTGCACCTCTGCACTTTACTAAGAATGTTAAACTTCTTCCTGTGTTGAACAGGGCATAAACGGGTAGGTTGTATCAATCTGCTCCAATAAATGACCAGCTCTCTCATTTTTCTAGACATGTCAGCCTCCCACAAATCTCTGCAAACAGGCAAAGTGTTGCCCTCTATGTGCCAGTCAAATAGATCGTAAAAATGATTGTGTATTTAATAAATGGGCCATAAATGGTCCTGCATGCGCCATTAGCCTTTCAGCCTTTGATGAAGTGAAGCACAGAGCAAACAGATGTAACAGTTATAGATGTCTCTTCATCTCGTGAGCCACTCTGGGTAAAGTGGAGAGTCTGCGGACAGGAAGTGTGGATGTAATGTTGTGTGATTTCTTTATTGCTGTATGTGAAGAGCCCCAACACGTGTAGGGTGCAGAATGAAGTATGATAGAAATGGATCACTGCGTTTTCTCATGGCGTCCGCTATGACTTCCGTCAAGCCCCATCGGGCCGGCTGTCACTTCAACACAGGCCTCAGATCAGTTTAAAGGTTATTCAGCTGACACATGTCCGCTGAGTGCAGAGGTGCAGCCTAATGGCTGTACAGCAAATCGACCGGCTGACAGGGGCGAGTCACCACGCCTGCTGGAGATGCCAATTTAATACGCCAGACTGCACCCAGCCTCATGATGACGGATTAAGAGCTATCTGCCATTCGCTGTGGCTTCAGGACGCCCCGGGTAGAGAGCTCCTCCAGGCAGAGGAATCTCCTGCTTCCTTACAGGGCAGACCTCTCTGCTTTTCTTGAGTTTTAAACATAACATCATCCAACTTTTAGGGTGGCAATGAAATGTCCATCAGAGAGAAATTAGACCCCGCTTGCCAGTGGTCTGCACAGGCAAGATAAGATAATTTAATAGCAGGGCAAAGTGCTCAGCGTTTTAAAGAACATGTTTCCAGAAAGTTCAGCTATTCAACCTGGCACCAATATAATCCCTGGCATGTCCCTGAAAGCACGTCCACACTAAGACTTTATGTTTTGCTGGCTCTCTGGTAATCAGCTCCCTACCTGTAGTGAGTAAAGTTGAATGAATCTGCTACAGCAGGTCTCTGTGAACAATGTGCAAAGCAACAATGGGATTTCAGACCCCCAAACCACTGACTCACCCACAATTTGCAGCATCGAAATCCCATTGACTCAGTACATCCTTAGTGGGTGCTGGTGTACCGGCTTTCCTCTTTTATGGCGTGGCGTCGTCAAATCCCCGACACACCGTCAGGATTCATCTCCATTCGGAAGCCTCAGCAAACGCTGGATGGACACGGGGATCAGGCCGGAGGGAGAAAAGAGAGGAAATGGAGTGCAGAGAAGAGAAAGTGCTGCTCTGAGATTTCTGCATCTGTAGCCTCCAAGCTGCTGAGGTAGTCAGTCAATCAGCCATTTAGAGGAACTACGTTTACTTAATTCCTCTTTAGAAGCACAGGCATGCAACAGAAAGTCTATTTTTCCAGGAATGATGAAAAGCAAAATCACTCTAAAATGTTTTGTTTCCACTCAAGCTCTTGCGTTTTCTCAGTGATGCAAAGACTGTCCAGTAGGCACTGACACAAAGAAACACTTGTTAATCTAAAGTCCTGACTCCTGTTGCTTTAAAAGAGAGAAAACCAACACTTGGCTGTACGTCTAGCAGAGTCTAGAATTATTTGTCAGGCAGGCAGAGGCTTAGAATAAAATCCCCATCCATCTTTACAAGTGCGGAAAACAAACGCGGTCTGGTTAAGCAAACCCATTAGAAAGCGTGGTGTTTGTGTGCCTCAGAAATGCAGCAAGATGTGCAACGCTTGTGCAAGAGCTTACACAGGATTAAAGTGTTTACCAAAACATCAAGGTCCTCTGCACTGACTTTACCGAAGACCCTTAGCTGCGGCGGCTCCCCTCTCATCCAAGTGTTTTGTTGATTTAGCACTAAGCTAACAGTTGCAGAGAGCTGTTAGCCAAGAACGGAGTGGAAGGATGCAAACAAGGCCAAGGCAAACAAGGGGCAGAGATGAGTAAATAAAGGCTCTGATGAAATCATTCACTCTGCACTGGCTCTGTTTGTCTAACAGGGAAAGGAATTACAGATTCGTTATTAGAATATTAAACTTGTAATGCAACATGAGCAGTAGATTGTCTCACACACGCCGTACACAGTACAGTAGCCTTTCTCTGTAGCATGGTCACAAAATACTCATTTAAGACGTCAGATTTGATAACACACAGTCAGCACAGAGCGAGAGCTCCTACTCATAGACCCAGTTTTGTTTAAGTAATGAAATGTATGATACCATCCTGAACACAGGGAGCCCAAACCTGATACCTGAAGATAAATGTACCTCTCACATCTCCTTTAAATCTCCAGAGTCACAAATACACTCGCCCTCATGTGCGCTCTTGTGGAACTCCTCCCCCAACAAGGTGTTTATCTGTCAAACGAAGGCTGTTGGTTATGCACATAACACAGAGCATCTGAACATTTAATACAAAAGTAGCTCATTAATTATCACTCTGCTTCCCCTCTTGATTAATTAGCGAATGCTGTGGGCCTAAACGCCACATAATGTTGCTTATACATCACCCATAATGCACCTGCTCTCTTTGATGAATGGTTTCTTTGCCTGGAGAACAAATATCCCACAGCCCTTGATGGCAGTTACCTTTTACTGACCTCTGACCCCTTCTTAAGCCCCTCCCCTTTCTGTCCCATGGCTTGCTGTATCTGTTACTGTATATTACTCTCCCTAAATGCAACTTACTTAAGCATGCATTAACCCAGCGTATTATAGTGGAACTAAAATCCAAAATAAAACCATGTCTGATTGACCTCTCTCTCTCTGACGTACATCCAGACTGCACGCCCTGTCCTGTGTTTTAAAATACTAACAAGAGAAATGTATTGACATAACTAATAATAAAGCTTTTATTATTAGTTAAATGAAGGTGGTGACACTTTGCCTATAAACTGTCCCCCCCTCTCTTTGTCTGCCTCAGTGTGTGCTTTCTGGTTGTTCATCTTTGATAGTGTGATAAATTTATTGCCTTTCTTTCTTGCTTGCCAATCTGTTTTATTTTTGTCTCTTTTTTTGTACATATATGTAGAAACACATATATGTTTATCTCTGTTTCTTTTCTGAAAAATGTTCAAATTTTAACTATCTGATAATTTGATAAGAATCACTTCTGCAAATGTTTCAATGATTTTTTTTACCCTAATTAGAATGAAACTTCCTCTTTTCTCTATGACTTATTAATCTCATAAAGGTCAGACATTTCTACACATTGGGTTTAAAAACTATAAAACTTGATTGGACTCACACCCTCATAGAGAAAAAAGAGAAGCGTTCTCCAAAGTAGACCCTTTCTGTGAAAACTGTTCCAAACTGTTTCTATGCTGATCTCTAATATCTTTCTGTTATAGCTAATAGCTTTTCTCTGATTGAAATTTGGATTAAATCAACAAATGAGTCGATTAATTTCTGTGCATGGCAAAGAAGTTGCAGCTTAGGGTTTGTAAAACTGTCAGTGTTGAGAGTGCTGTTCTCTTTTGTAGATGGGCATGTATATGCTCATTGTTTGTATATCCCCATCCCTTCCTTACAGCCAAAAGCTCTAATGCCGCCCGACCGCTTCGTGCCGCCTTTACATGGACATGGCAACTGATGTACACGTTCACCCCCATCTATGTCATTTCCTTCCTAGTATGTTCATAGGTCCTACCCCTTCTCACACCCCCTCCTCCCAAACCCTTTAAGAATCTAAGATATGTACAGTCATCCATTTGTTCAATACCGACAAAGCTAAAGTCGAGCAAAAAAAAAAAAGAAGAGTCATCTAATCCGGCTGTAGATATTTATGGAGAGACTTATCTATCGAAGCAAGAACTATAAATAAACAGTTTTCTTTTTTTACAAAACTATATTTAAAAGATGAAAAAAAAGATATCCTGAACAGAATGGTGAAGATTATTTTCATGTCATGATGTGTGGATGTATGTGTTGTTGCCTCCCTGTACCATCCTGTCTAAAAAAGAGAAATATACACTATAATCAGAAACTGCTTAAAAAAAGAAACTAACCTAACTTGTCCAAAGGCATTCTTACACAACTTTCTTTTGTAAATTTTTTTTTCTTCCTGCCAAAATCATGCGGGCAATTTGTTGATGTAAGTTGACAAAACTGATGGTATGCTTTCTTCCTTTGAAACTTTATTATTTTTATTTTTGTAGGCTTTTATGATTTTCCAAGCTGACTTTGTTTTGACCTGTTTTTTCTACTTACCTGTTACTAATCCCTTTCTGGATAGCTCTATCTGTGTCTTTATTTTGTGAATGTTTTTTTGATTTACAATGTTTGCTCTAACTCTGGACTCTTTTTGCAATGCCTTAATTATTATTTGGTTGTTTTTGTTTTTTCCTTCATTTCCGTTGTCTTCTTTTCTTTATTGTTCCAAAAGGTTTGCATCTCTTTATAGTGCCCTGTTTGTGAGCCTTTGCAATGTGCAAACAAGCCACTTTGGCAAGAGGATAAGCAGCTTCAATGGACATCTGAATGTTTCAGACTCTTTGTAGTCCACAAACAACAGGTTTAACTACTAAAGCATGTGCTATCAGGTGCTTAGAAATAGATTAATTATAATTAATGCATGTTGAAGTAATGTTTTCAGCACCTGGAGTCGTCAGTCTGACACTCTTCTGCATAGTAGAGTAATTTTAGTGTACAAAATGGAGAACAAGAGCTGTCAAATTCAGTGCAAGTGCAAGTCAACAAACATTCAGGTCTCATTGAACTGCCCGGTGACTTTGTGCCATTGTGGTGACTGTAGGGGTCAAAAGGCAAGAGGCTCGGGTAAAAAGGGGAGCCCACTAAAGCTAAGGCAAGAAGGTCCCTCCATTTTTTTTGCAAGTAGTGAGTGGTGACGTTTTGCTGCTTCAGTTTTCTTTTGTAGATCACTATGTAGCTTTATAATACATTTAAAATCAGATTCAGGCTTGGTTTTGAGGTCTTGCTTTTAGTCTAAAATCTCTGCCCATAACTTTTTAAACGGAGCGGTTAGATTATGCTCATGTGTGTAGGTCAACAGAGTTAAAAAGAACCTCTCTGGCTAGCTGTATGACACTTAATAGACTGTTTCTCATTTCAGACTTAGTTAGCTTGCTTTCAGGCCCACTGGCTTCTGCTAGAAATGCAAACAAAATGCTAATAACCTCTGCTTCTTTCTATCCACAGTGCACATCTTTTGATGCTCAGTTTTTGAACAGGCAAAAAAGGTTTTACAATAAAAACAAGCCTCTTAAAAGCCTGAATGAGTCTCTTATGAGACATAAGCAACAGTATCAAATAGGACTAACATAGGGCCACAATTTGGATGGCATTACATATGATCTACATGCTTTTGTATCTAGCAATATTATGGTATGAATATGCCTGTAGCACATAGAGCAGACCAGTGCAGTTTAAAAGACGCCCTGATAAAGCCTTTTTCACTTAACAGACAATTCAGGAGTTTATATGTGGAGTCAGTGTAACGCGGCTCGCCCTGTGCATCCCTCAAAGCCTTTTGATGCAACGTAACTTTTCTTACTGGCTGTTGTTTTCTTTCAGTTTGGTCTTGTTTGGTTCTGAGTTTTTATTATTTTTGCACTGGTACAGTATTTCCGTTCTTTCTTTCTTTCTTTAATTTCAGTTGATTTCTCTCCTTTGTTGAGCTTTGCTTTCTACGTTCTTTGGTTATGGGTTCTTTTGGTGTTTGGCTGCTTCTTTCTTCACTGCTTGAGACGTTCTGCCCTCTGATTTTGCTTTCTTCTCTCTTTCATTTTCAGGAGGGGAGCTAGTCATCCCCGTGCTAGTCGAGGACCCCATAGACATCCCTTCTGTATCCACCCGTTCTCCCTTCATCCCCCTCCCCCCCACCCTCCGCCCCGTCCTCACCATTATTGAGACCACCAAAGAGTCCTTGGCCATGGCCACTGAGGCGGGGGTACCTTGCTTGTCGGACCGAGGCAACGATGATTGTGATGATGGTGATGGTGGTGATGATGGTGATGATGATGATGATGATGATGATGGCATGGTGATTTCGGGGTTTGGCTCTGGCGAAGCTTTCGACTCTAGCCTGCCCCCGACTGACGATGAAGATTTTTACACCACCTTCTCCCTGGTAACAGATAAGATCTTGACCACATCGGCCTATGAAGGCGGCTACAAAGCCCTCGCACCCAAGTGGGAGGCCAAGGACTTGAGGCCTAGCAAAGCCTCCGAGGCAGGTAGGACTACACCCACCTCGCCTCTGCCCGACCCCCGGGGCACGCCACAGGCGGCGGTCCCCTCGGACACGCCACCCAAGCTGCCCGCCGGGAAAATGAACAACCGCGAGGTTAAACCCCCGCAGCCGGACATAGTCCTGCTGCCACTGCCCACGTCCATCGATCTGGACGGCACCAAGCCGCGGGGTCCCTTCATCACCTCGCCCATGCTGCGCACGGTGCCCGCCGCCATGCCCACCGTGCCTGACGTGGTGCGGCGGGTTCCCCCGGGGGCCTCAGAGGTGATCCGGGAATCCAGCAGTACCACGGGCATGGTGGTGGGCATCGTTTCAGCTGCAGCCCTCTGCATCCTCATCCTCCTCTACGCCATGTACAAGTATAGGAACAGGGACGAGGGTTCCTACCAAGTGGACGAGACGCGCAACTACATCAGCAACTCGGCGCAAACCAACGGCGCTGTGGTGAAAGATAAAACACCCAGTGGCAGCGCCAAAAGCAGCGCTAGTAGCAAGAGACCGAAAGACAAGGACAAGGAATATTATGTATAGAAAGAGATCCAATCATTTCCCAACACATAGAAAACAAACTGTTTGGAACAAAGTTATAAACATTTTGACAGTACCATATTGGCAACTGTGATTTAAAAAGGATACATCTCCTGAGAACTCATTTGAGTCCTGAAACATTTACAAAAGAACTTTGGCTTTAGGCAGCACACTTACTATTGTAAGCATTATGGAGAGACAATGCAGTAGGACTTCAGCGGGACTCAGTGTGGATCTTTTTCAGGAGTCCCTGCTGGAGACTTTTGGCAGTGTGAATAACATCACTGGAACATCCACACGACCCCAAAGTGACTGTCATGAGGTGTGTGATCCTTGGAGTTCTGACAACCTTGTCCATTGTAACCCTGTAAAATACGCTCACTGTCATTTCGGCCATTCTGAGCATGCATGTGAGGTGTATGTGACGTGGTGCTGGCATCTGTGTAAGTGAGGGACCTCAAGAAACTATGATTGTCGGGGAAAGTTGGAAGTCAAAACATGAGTTCACATTTCAAAAGGTTTCATTAAATGTAGCTTTCATGGACGCAATGTGAGCTAAAGTATCCGTGTACTTTTAGCTGTCTTTATTTCTATTTTTGTTTCTTTGTTTTTTATGTATTCATTTAGCAAGTAATTTATTTATTTATTGAAATTAGGTTGGGTTTTTTTAAAGGATGATGTTCAGTCAGGGTTGACCAGGCAGTGCTTAGGGACCGCTCAGCAGGATGCGATACGGTCATGTATCTTCATATTTCTCCCCCTCTTCTCATGTCCCAGCTAACAATTGGACTGCTATGCATGGCATCCAAATTCAAGATGGGTTTTCAAGCGTGCAAAAGTGGCTCCACCAGGCAAAATGCACAATCTATTGTCATTTCTCTGAAATTCAAATCTCTGACAGCAGTTTTCTTTTGTTTCACATCCTTCTCTGTCCAGTTTTTGTTACATTTTATAAGATGCTGTGGCAAAAAAAAAAAAAAGCATTATCACTATTTGTGTCTGGCAGTTAAATTGTCTCAATCTTAAAAAAGAAAAAAAATCCAGGCTGAACTCACTCCAGTGTGATGAAGTGTGATTCTATGACTGTGTCAAAACAGCAGATATGTTTACATATTTTATTACATCATAGCCGTTGTGCTTTGCAGGTCGATATTGTACAGAAAAACTCCAGTTTCTGTTGATTTTGTTAAACCCTCTTCTTGTACAGACACATCATTTGATTTTCCTGCTGTAGCAACATGACATGAAAAATCATTGTTATTGTTTCGCAGAGACCGCCTGGAGATAAAAAATGATGATGTGCACAGAATCGTTTGTTTAGGCGGGGAGCAAATGTCTTTAGATTAGACGTCTAGTCTCTCTGGATGGTGTTTCTCTTCAGTCGCATGAATATTTGACCACAGGAAGCTGTCAGTCAAATAGAAAACACCTCCCTCTGATCTTGTATTAGGGACTCCTCCGTAATCTGAAATTACTTTCATCATGTCATTTATTTTTTTATTGGAAATTTAAACAACAGAACCAGAGAATAAATACAGATTATGATGGATTTGGAGATCAGTTGCTAGCACCTTACTGACTAACAGGTGTTTTTCTTTTTCTTACTTTCTTTTCTTTTTTATCTGACGTCAATGTTCTCGTCTGCTCAACTTGTCCTCTGCTTTTTTGTTATTGTGTAGCTGATTTCATGTCTCATTTTTATGACATTCTCTTCCGGCAATATGTTGTTTTTTTATGTCATTATTTATTGCTGAAGTTATTTGTTCTCATTCATTTTTCATGCAGAATCAGTCGGTGTGTATGTTCACTTTGATTTTTTGTGTTGGTATTTGGCTTTTTTCAAACCAGTTAATTATTATTGTCTTCTGCTCCTTTGACTCCAAACAATTCCCAGAAATAAAAAATGTTGTTCCCAAACTTTTTGGATGTTAGACTGCGGGGTTGGCTGTCAATCACTCATCCATTTTGAGGATTAAAGGTGAAAGAAGAAAGAACGGGGAGGAGATGGAGACGGATAACATCAATGCTGAAGACTACTCACCCAAACCACAGTTTCTCATCCGTTTGCTATCACTTCACTGATTTCCTTTTTATACCAAAAAGTGCCATCATTTCCATTCAGATGAAGTCCCAAGCAGTGCAGCTCAACACTATCATTTACCTATAGATGATTATGCAAATTCATACACTGTTCATCGATGCAGCGAGAGAAAAAGGAAGCGGGTGGAGAAAATGGTTATTAGAGGGTCCAGAATCGTCACAACAGCAGAGAAATAGCTCTGGGTTTCTCTAAAGTCAGGCCTTTGTGCGAGTGCACAGCCAAATGAGATTCTCCTCCACCATATGGCAGGGTTATGAGCTACTCAATGGCAGCAGCACCTGCTCTCCCAGCCCCTTTTTACACCGTCCATATTTCGCGCAAATGGGCCTTCACAGAGCCGGTCATTAACTTGCAATAGCCCATTGATGTAGGATATCAGAACAGCGTGTGTGAGTATATCCAGCTCGCTCAATGACTACATATTAACTCATTCATCCTGCCACGGGCAAGGGGAACATGGAGGCCAGCAGGGATTTCTGCCACTGAGGGACCCTTTTTTTTTTACAGTCTGAAGGAGGGCAACATTTCAATAGTCTTTTTCTTCAGCCAAAAAATATGTAAGGAAATTTGTTCTGTATGAGTCAACACAATAAAAAGTTAATGTGTGAGAAAACAGCAGGAATTGTAGCAAGAAATGAAGTCTGATCAGCTCTACATCTGACTGCAACCATACTTTCTAAAATGATCAGGCTACTTGTGTGTGAAGTGTCACATGTAGAGAATAAGCACCCAGCTCTGCAGTTCCTCTTGATCCTATGAGGCAAAGCCCTCAGACTGAATAGCACATGTAGTCTCAGTTAGGTCATCCACTGGTTTCCGAAAACATGACAGTCAACGGATTGGAAATGTAGACTCCGACTAAACTTTAACCACTCAAGTAACCGGCCAGGAGGTGGAAATGAGGCTTTGTTAAACAGCTACAACATGCCAACCTGTCAGTCAAATCATCTACACCCCTAAATATGCCTAATTAAGCACAAATGGTAGTCTTAATATAACCAAAATGGATTAGTTGTGAAAAAAACTTCCCCGATAAAGTTGTAGATGAAGAAACAAGGTGTAGAGACTAAAATTGCTTTCCGTATCCGGCTGTAAACATGTTTTATTTTGCTGTAAAAATGAGTACATTAGTAATAACGCCAATGAGGTTTCCTTGACTTTTAGAGACGGCCTCAAATAGACTTTCAAAGTACTGCAGATTGGTGGACAGTTTTCTGCTGATGAGTCGAGAAGAGGGAAGAGAAAGAAAGAGAGAGTGTAACTTACCTCTATGGCTATGTCCACAGGTATACAGATATTTTCAGAAACTGCAGAAACAGTTGAAATAACCAAAACAGCGTACCAGAGCAGTAAGTGGCAGTGATGTGTAATTAGTCTGTCACATCAAGCACCATAACACCATTGAGGACGAATGTGCACATGCTTACTGAGCGACTTCTTGACCGAACTGCAAACGTTAACAGTCAAGAGAGATGAATCAAAAAAGAAAGGCGATTCATGCGTTTGGACTAATGAGGTAGAGGTACTATTTTGTGTTTCACTGGAATATAAAGTCAACAAGTGGCAGGAGAACATAATATGAAAGTTGTGCAGAAGCAAGTATCAGGACAAAACTGGTAGCCCGCAATCTTGGATTCATGGAGCATGTGCATTACATATAAACAAGAATTGCCATGTGCAAGTTGAGGTAATGACATCATTGTTCCCGAAACCTCTGTTTTAGCTGTTCCCAAGAATACAGACAAAACTGAGTTTTCATTTACCTGAAACTCTGCTTACGGAACGCAAGGCCAAAATACAAAGAAAAAATAACATTTTCAAAAATTATCCATATTCGTGTGGACGTGGCCTCAGTTCAGATCTCAAAATAACTACAAAAAAGTTACTCTGCTTTGCAGCTTGTTTGAATTTAGATCACTTTGCGGGCACACTTGCCATGACATGATTGAGAAGCCAACTCTTAAGCTGCTGTTAGGAACTTTTGGTCTCACCACTGTGCTGATCTGGTCCTGTACATGTCAAGGTTCTTAAAAAACTCATCCAGCTTTCTGTTGACTGTCAGATCCCTTACAGTAAATATTTGCTGTAGAAAGTGTGAAGAGGGGCTTTTTACCCCATCACAGCCGTTCCAGGCATGAAAAATGACAGCAGAGACATTGTCAGTCTTTTTGCTGATGGTCTCATTTGCTTTTTCAGGTCATAAAAATGCATCAGTATTAATTTCAGTCTGTTTCACAAAAACTCCTCACAGGGGCGATAAGGTGAAATAGAATCAATGTTGTTGAATACTGACATGAAAGAGAACTCAGATTTCATCCACATCAGGTTTGAACTGATACGGCATTTTTGCTTTGGCTGCATATATTGCAGTTTAACTTCTGATTGTTTCTGTTCTGTTGTTGCTGCATATTTACTGAGAGGTTTTCACAGGAGTTTTGATGGTTTATTATTTTTGTCAAGTTCGATTTCAAAAATACAGAATCAGGTTTAAAATCAGATTGAACAAATTAATGTTGTATTTTCACTTTCTCATGCACTTACATATTTCTGAAAGTTTTATATGTAGAGCTTAAACATTTTCAGCTGTTCCTTGTTAGTACCTTTTAAAGCAACCAGCCTCAATCACTCAATATTTATCTGGTCTGTATAAACTGAGATTCCAGCTGCCAGTGGTTGAACATCTTTACCTTTTTCCTCCCCTGTGTCGGAGCTGATCTGCTTAGGATCTGTAGCATCTGTCACAGGCAATCACATTTACAGCTGCAATCTGAATATGAATTGAAAAAAAGGACAGTCTAAAATAAGGCCGTATAATTACCAGACAGGATGCTAATCAGACAGCAGCTAACCTCCTAACAATCACATGTGACTGAGAAACAACTGCATGATTTTGAAAGAAGGAAATTCTGTTTATGACATCTTGGTAAGAAATAATTGACTTTTTCAACAGTGCAGCGGGCATAGATTAAAATAAAAGGCAAATTCTGTGAGACACACAACAATGACATCAAAAGAACGGAGAACAAACACGAGCACCGGGGAAGGTAATTATGGAATAAACCAGCACAGAAAGAAACAGAAAATACATAAAACATTAAAGTACAGCCAAATATTCCCCCAAACAAGCTATGATTATGTTTATATTGGCCATTATTTTCATGATTGTAATAACCTCAGGTCCATGAAAAAGACTGAAACTGAGAAAATAAGTCACTTTAACTGCTTCGAGACCTTCTGGCACAAAACCCTGAAACAATGAGGTATTGCTGTTTTCACAAGCATTCATCACTTTCAGATTTACACCAGCAGGATGCCGGCAAACACAAACGTATTCACTTGATATTCACGAGCCATTTGCTTACACAGTTGTTGCCTGACAAAGTTTATTGATTGGGTTTTATATGTAACGACTACTTTTCCTTTTAGTCAAATTAGTAGAAGTAGATTACATCAATCCCGCTGATGTCGGCTGGATAATTCATATCCTAATTGACAGAAAAAACAATTTACATTTGCTAATGGCTTTTCCAAATGGATTTCTGTGTGTGTCTGACTGCATTAGCTCTGCCTGTGCGTTGTATAGGGTCTCTGGAACGCCAACAAAGGAGCAGCTTGGCTCCCCTTTATGCATTTACAGGCTGACAGTTGACCTGTCATGAAATTTTACTTCAACTAATGATCTGGTTAATTCCACTTAAACACTTTATGGTGTGTTTTTCCTTTCAAATAAACAGCAGCCATGCCGGAGCGGTGCATCCTCTTTGGCTGTGATTACAGATGGAATCTGTTTTTGTTGCCTCCTGCACTGATGCTGTAAAACACCTTGAGCTCTGGGGGCGTCTGCAGCTGGAGCATTTTACAGCTACTCTGTATAGATTGAAGACATGCCGTTTTTTCCCCCTCCTGGTAAAGATTCAGGAGAGATGCTGTATCCTCCGAGGACTGAAGCAAAGCAGCTGTGAAGGCGATGGTGATCAGTCCTGACAGGTAAAATATGAGCCTACTGACCTTAACTTCAGCATTATGAAGGACACGCACACACACACACCTCAGAAAGAAGTGTGTCTCTTTGTACGATGTGTTCAAGCTTGAACCACATTAAAGTTCACACACATAAAAAAAGAAGAAAAGTGTTTGCCCATGGTGGGCATCCATATTCATATGTTTCAGTGGGTGAACACGGTGATACATTAGTAGAAGAGTCAGGTGTGTATATGTGCACTTAATTCACTTTTGTGTCTCGCTGCAGGGAGCACACCTCCTCTTATTCTTCCACTCCATCACTCAGCAGCTTTCAGTTAGCTCCTCAGTCCTAATTAACTGCCAAGATATGAATGCGCTAATCTGGGCTCTAAATCTTCAGTTCCTCTGACAAAAGCTTTTACAGGCTGTCACAGCTGCATGATAAACAGCAGAGCTGCTTCCTCGCCCAGAGGACACAGTGCCATCTAGGGACCAGGGCTGGCAGCTCAAGAATTACACACTCTTGAGGGTGTGTATTGCCGTGCATTCCCCACAAATGATGGAGCAAGAGCTGCAAACTTTTAGTGTCTAACAGTCCATAAGGGGTGAATATATCTCTGTATTTATTTATGTCTGACATTAAAATGTGAATTGAAAGCTAATTCTTAAATTTGAGGTAAGTAAATGTCACATATGATTTAAAGTTGATCATGATTTCTGGCAACATGTGTGACAACGCCCCAATCTCAATCTCCGTTCACAGACTCACAGACGTGTTCCCGCTAAGTGGCTGAATGCTTAAGGCTTCTCCTTGGTAAAATAATCAATTGTGAAGTGCTCTGATGCAGATGTTAAACACCAAATTACCCACATTTTGTGAGTCTGCATTTCTGATTATCCTGTGGGGCTTACCCAGAGGGCATTGCTAATTGGTGACATGAGGAACATAATTATCCATCACTCCCGCCCTACACCAACTCCAATAAATGTAAAAAATGTCCTTATGCTGAGGAAGTAGTCAACAAAGTTTGCACAAAATAACCCATGTGTAAACAAAGCAAGCATAGACATGCAGTGAAAAAACTACAAATGTGTAAGTTAACATAAACGCTTTACATAGTTTGCTAAACGATGTAAGACATACAAATACATACTGATGGTGAGTATTTTTTCTTATTTTAAAAGGCCCATCTTGTTTGCAGGCAGCCTGTGATGTCATCAAAGTGTGTCCCATCCATCTATTCATCCATCTTCCCCTTCAGCGTTGCAAGGGGGCTGGAGCCAATCTCAGCTGTCTCTGGGCGAGAGGCGGGGCATACACAAACAACCAGAAACACTCACGTGCACACCTACGGGCAACTTAGAGCCACCAATTAACCTAACAAGCATGTGTTTTGACTGTGGGAGGAAGCTATAGTACCAGGGGGAACCTTCATGCAGGGAGAACATGCAAACTCCACACAGTGAAGTCCCTGTTGTGAGGCGACAGTGCTAGCAGCCCATAGTGTGTCCCACTCTTTATTATTACGCTAACTTAACCCCTCACACTCACACATTGAACACCATATGTCTGGGAGTGCTCAGTGCTTAAGCTTTAGGGTGGACATTGAGGTTAGGTTGTTCAAACATCAAATTATTAGTGTTTTGTGCTTTATTAGCCAACACTTAACATTTGTATGCAATGTGAATTTGTTAAAAATGACATGAAAGCAAATTAAGGATGTTCCTCATTAGTTTTCAATTTCAATAACATTCATCCTTCAGCAGAAACGATGTAGATAACCTCCTGAACAGCAAATCAGCTCAAGGTTTCAGTATTTATTCATGCATCCTCTGGGTGTTTTTAATTTTACTGCCATTAGAGTAATATCATTGTAACTATGAATGGTTTATCACAGAATTTGAACAAAATTCAAGCAGGTAGCTGAAGTTTCCCTTAAGGGGCCTGGATTGCAGAATTCAGGAATGAGAGAGAGGAGAGAGCCTGAGCTGCACATCAAAACAAGCTTCACTGTTGCTTCGCAGTCAGGACCATCAACAGGCGTGTGAGGAGCGAGACAGAGCGTGTATGAGGCCGGGCGCTCATTTATACTGTATGTCTCTGTCTTCATCTGTATGTGTCAGTGAGTGATGTACAAAACTCTGTGTGTGTGTGTGTGTGTGTGTGTGTGTGTGTGTGTGTGTGTGTGTGTGTGTGTGTGTGTGTGTGTGTGTGTGTGTGTGTGTAAGATGAATCAACTACCCAGGGAGACAGACCTCCTATCCCAGCCTGACAGTGTGATTGGATCCAGCGAGAATCCCAATGAAGCAATGAGTATCTCAGCGGCAGCTCCGCTCCCAGAGGTCCCCACGCAGCCCACAGGCCAACCCCAGCCCTCAGCAGTCAGACCAGATGGAGAGTGAAGCATGATGGGATCTGGGAAGCAGAAAGAGGACAGGTGAACTTCAAACCGTTTCAGCTACTGTGAAGGTGACTGCGGCAAAAGCAGCTGTGAAATGTGATCTGATCAGAAGTGAAGGTGGCAGATAATTGTTGAGGGTGTCTGTCAGGGGCGTCTGCATGCTGCTTAAATCAAATGTGCCAGGTTTAAGTTCATAAAATGCCCACATGGGATTAAAAAAGTTAGGATATATTAACTGATAAAGAATCCAAACAGGAAATTTCAGCGATAGGTGAAATATTTTCATCAAGATCGTGGGAAAAAAACACTTTCTTTAAAAAGAGGAACAAAAATCAGTGTTGCTTATAGAGGTGACTCAAAATTCAATTTTGAATTCCACATGAGGACTTTTGCCTCCAGCAAGCCAGTCATAGCAAATAACAATCTGTTTTTAATAGAGTTGCTTTGTTAAATAAAACATTTAGATTGCCATCTGGTTTATTTGAATGGGACTAAGCTTGGCTGTGGCAGGAGAGAAAGGAACCTGTTAATATATGTGTGCTTAAAGTCCTTCAGGTACCCAGAAAAAAATAGATAGATTCAAAATTATGATTTCAGTAATTGCATTTCAACATTTAGACTTAATAACATTTGTTAATTAAAGATATATACATATGTGAGACAGCTGCTCTCATCTGCTGCTGTTGGTTAGCATTACCTCAAAGAATTTAAGTTTTGGGATCAAAAGAAACTA
Organism: Notolabrus celidotus; assembly: GCF_009762535.1. Classification (NCBI taxonomy): domain Eukaryota; kingdom Metazoa; phylum Chordata; class Actinopteri; order Labriformes; family Labridae; genus Notolabrus; species Notolabrus celidotus. The sequence goes on from NC_048284.1 coordinate 25,859,276, forward strand.
AATTTGATTGGGTCTCTTCTGAAAAGACAATATATGTATTATTATGTTTGTTTGTAATTACATGGAGAAATGTTTGTCTTGGAAGGAGTAGCAATACATTTTAAGTAAATGGTTAAAATTGAATAGTGTTAGCTGATCTAAGCTGATCTTATTTTTGCATTTAATCCTCATGATAGTTTTTTCATGTAGGGTCTGTAATATGGCGTGATTTATGATTTAAAATTGTTCATCATAATTGAATAGCACTTTATCAAGTGTCTGCAAAGATTTATTTCACAAAGGCTCATAATAACTAGCTAACATAACTTTAGTTCATAGACTGTAGTGGACCTGGCCTAGAGCCCTAGAGAGGAGAGGTAAAGTTTGGTAAAAGCAACAGCAGGAGAAGCAAATTATTGGCTAAATATAAGATGTAGGATCCTTTGAATGACCAAGCCTTCGCAGCCTGCATAGACCACTTAAGCTGAACTGCTCTGGCTTCTGGTGGATTCCTTGTTTGCATCACCAGCTGTTCCTGGCGCCTATGTCTTACATTCATATGGCTAGCTATTCCAGTAAGTTAAAAACCAAATACTTATATTGAGCACCATATTACTCAGCCACTTGGGAATTCGCCATCTCGTTTGGTTTGGCGCATAAAGATTTAGAAGATGTGTTTGGCCTGATGCATCCATTAAAGCCCGGTAAAAGTAGGATACATTTCTTGGCAGCATCTGAAAGGAATCTTTAAATGGGACAGTCTACGTCTTTGTGATGCAATCAGTCTTCAAATGCACCCTTTGAAAGATGCAGCGCCTGAATTGTGACACAAATTAAGACATATAGTTACACAGTCCATGCCCACGACACATTAGTGGGGTAGTTAGCTTGTTCATGAGCTAGGCTAGCAAACCAGGCATGTTGATCTTGGACAAAATACTGTCTCTTTAATGCTAGCAAATAGAAAATATATATGATTCTACTTACTAAATAAACTGGAGTGCAGACTTACAAATTATTTCTGCAAGTATGAATGACACCTAATACTTTCATTACATTTTCCCCCTAAAGTTCCAAAACTTAGCAAAGATCATATCAAGCATACAGCTAGCAGCACCCACCTGTCACTTAAAGAAGCCATGCCTTGATTTATGCGTTAATTCTTAATATAATTTTGAAACAGGTAAGAAATAAAAATACTCACTCCACATATAAGTGACCTGAACTTGGCTGTAATATGTTTATTTCTTAAAATAGGGCTGTTAGGGGCATTGAATGGCTTCTGTAGCTGACCTCTAATGGCGACATGAGGAACTGCAGTTCACATAGTTGGCTTTGTTTTCCAGTGCAATGGGATGCTGCTTGGTTTTGACATTATTCAAAGAGCTTCATTGAAGTTGAATTCAGCTTTAAGAAGACGGCGAGATGTTTTTTAATCTTTTAATGTTGTGCTCCAGATAACCTCTCTTCCACTGTAGTGAGTTTAACTTTTATGGAATTTTTGCTCCTTTTAGTCAGCCTCAGTCTTTCTCTTAGCATCATTATTTATAAGAGACATTTTGATATAGCTATTCACAGCTTACAGCAACCATATTTTTCCACAGCTGTTCAAATCTATCTCCACCAGACAGGATTTATCTCTGCTTGTTCCAGTTGGTCACTGATAATACAGCAGATACAGCATACAGAGAGCAGGTTTAATCTATTTTTTAAAGATGTTATCCAAACCTGTTCAAAATCAGTGCAGTATGAAATAAAACTATAACAAGCTGTTTAAAAATGTTCACCAGGATATGAAAGAAAAGATCAGTCCAGACTTTCAGTCTTGGACCCAGTGGGGGTTTCAGAGTCAGTACCTAATCCCTCTCTTTGAAGGCTTTGCACATATTCATGAAATGCAGTGAATGATAAGTGATAAACTGATGACACCAAATCTAGCCACGACAGTCAGGTCAGTCAAGCTAGTTCACAGCAGGGTCATTACAGTCACAGCCTGTTTGCTGTGAGGCCATGCAGAGTTGCTCCGTGTGATTCAGCAGGGGTTCTTACAGTGATGACACTCGAGCGTGGCATACAGAATGAGAGCCGCCCGCTCACAGTGCCAGGAGAGGTCATTCTGGCATCATGATTGGACGGCTGGTCCCTCACACCTGTCTGCCATCAAACATGGAAATCTCTGCACTCATCCTTGACTGCAGCATAATCTATGAGCAAACAGCGTGTATAGAACATCATTTTATTTCGAAATGGGTTATAAATACATATTGTTGCACAACAATAGCACAAAAACATCATATATTTTTTTCTAAGCATAGTAGAAAATGATGTTGATACGGAGACTCAGCTGCAATAACCCATTCACTTATTGAACGTCAGCGGCTGGATACACTCTCTGCCTCCAGGCTTAAACGAAAAGCAGAGCATGGCTGCCTGATTGAATGGGTTTGTAATGCAAGCCAAATAGGTTTGTTCTAATGGGAATCAGCCTCTGTGGCTGCTGCAGAGGCTTACGCCAGCACTATAACAGCAGTAAGCAGCGGTGGCAAACACCCCAGCGCTGTTTGATTGGCTGTGAGAGGCAAAAGCAACACTAAAAGGTTGCTATGTTTACTAATGGCCATTTTAGTGGGCTAATATTCAATGAGCCTGAACTTTAGCAATCACTGTATTTGTCAGGGAGGCTTTATATGTTATACATGTGGTGTAAAAAGATGAACTGACTCAGGTGTTTTTACAACTTCATAAAGTTCAAAGCTTCTGTGACAGGAAATTAGATGTCCTGTCGTTATGTCCTCAAGCAAAGAACTGTGTAGATTCTGTAAAGCCAAAAACTTCTGATAGAGCTGACCCAAAAATCTGCATCCCTGTGGGGATGGGTACAAGACTGATGAATTGTCATTATTCATCTCAGGTATAAAACAGAGATGTAACAAGTAAGGGATAATGTATGGTAGGAAGGTGGTAATGGGAAATAGAATCCCAAAAGGGCGAGACTAGACCCCGATACTTTGCAGATTGATTTGACATGATGTGTGATCATTTTGCCTCTGGTGTTGCTGTTAGTAAAAGATAATAACCGTCGTCAAGGAGTTGTCAAGGGGTTTTGACCAATCAGAATCAAGCATCTTACACAGCCTGAAGATCAGTATGAAAGCCTGGTAATAATAAATATTAAAATATTCCCATTTTCAGTTTTAGTGGCAGCTTTAGGTCTTGACTGAACAGTTTGGTTCACATTTTGTCAGAGACTTTAAAGGCCCAGTGTGAAGTCAGTCAGTCAATCAATCAATCAGCTAGCCAATTAATAGCAAAAAAAAAGTAGATCTAGACTCTACCCTTTGTTATTCTTTGGGGCATTAAGTCACATATGTGATAATTAATGGGCGTAGTATCCATGTTGTCACGTATCTGTTTCTGAAGCGCTGTTTTGAAGCTGATCCTTGGTGGGTGCCATATTGGAAATCCTGAACTCAACCTAACCTAGTGGAAAAGAGGTGGGCCTTTAGTCCATTGCTAATAACTACAGGGTGCGCACCTATCAGTCAAGTCAGCCATGTCCTAAAATGGGCAAAACTCATAATCTTAATATCTTCTGAACTGCTAAAAAAAATCCAACTCCAATTGAATTTGCAGATTAATTTTTACAGATTTATTTATTTCGTCTGATGAGATGAGATGGCAACTCATACCTTTAGGCAAACCACTGGATTACGGTTAGGTAACCATGAACCAGTAGGGCAATAACAGTGGCTGCCAATTCTTCTGTTATATGTCTGTGATGTCTGCCTTCTTTCCATTTCTTAGCATAGGACTAGAGAAGGCTGTATTAGCCTCATGTTGCCTTTTAGTATACCCATTGCACAACAGGAGATAATTATGGTTGAACATGTAGATTACAGTTTACCATAGGGAATTTGCTGACAGTGGTATTTATTTAGTTCTGGCATCCAGTTAGTAACACGTCCATTCTGCCTGTCCCTTTTTAAAATCAATATAATAATGTTTTAATCGATTCTTTTTGCAAATGTCTTTGTATCTTAAGTTAAGATAATATATGGTTAGCAGGTAGTTATGGGACCCCTCTTCGCGTCAGGGTCTTGTCTCACCCTGTCGGGATTCTATTTCTCAAAACTATCTGCTAACCATACATTACCCCTTACAGAACAAGCGATTTGAGAAACAACCTAGATTGAGCATTAAGTTTAGTTACAGTCATTGAGTGTGGACATGAATTAATATTAAAGGGCATTTTCTGATTTAACGTACCATGTGCTCTGATAGCAATGTTTTCTTGTAGGGTGATTTGGTAGTAACAAAGTTGATCATGTCACAATATCAATGAGTTGTCTAATGATAAAATTCTCTCTGTATTCGAGGAGCTTACCAGTCCAAATGAAGGCTGCACACTTGGCCCATGTTTGTTTAAATTTTCTTTCAACAGCTAAAGATAAACTCATGCCATGTGACACTTTCAAAATACGAGAAAAGATTCAAGTCTGTTTCATTCGAAGAGGAACGGTCAATTCAGCTGTATTCTATGCTAAATACAGACTCACACAGATCCCAAAGATCTACCCATTAGTCTTTTGTCTTGAGTCAGAGTCTTATGTTGCATTTAACCCCGACAGCGGCCAGTATGAATCTACGTATCACATTCAGTCTCATACAGGGAGCTCATCATGAAATTAAGGCTTGTTTATTGTGCTAAATTAACAAAGTTATGGTTTGTCAGAGCAGCTAAGAGTTCCATATGTTCTCCCAGATGTCCCAGGAAGTGTCACAGACAGTAATGGTAAAAGTAGAAAACTACTCACTTCTTAGGACAGCTTGCATTCAAATGTGCAGATGTTGGAGGGAGACACCACCACAGTAATGGTTGTAGACTTCTGGTGGTACGTCGCATTTGTCTATAAGACATCAGCACAGCAGCTAACACCATACATACACCAGAACACTTTGAACTCTCAGCCCATCCTGAGACAACAAAACTTTATATCTGGTTAGATTCACTTAATGTGTTCACTAATGAGATTAAGAAATGTATACTGTTTTATGACAGCTATTTGAGCCTGATATGTGTAGGCATAGATTTGAGGGTCAGCATTGAATTGATGCACACATAAGTGACTAACTGGCATTAAACAACCTCTGATGCGGCACACCTGTGGGACATGTGAAGGATGTCATTTGACCTGAGGGACACTGAAGCAGTGACTAAACTGAAGTTAGAACTGTCTTGCGGTTTTGCTGCTTTTGCCTCACAAAAGTTGTGTTACAATACCAATTTCTGGAAAAAAAACATTGTGTCCCAATGTGTTTTGGCACATTTGTGTGTGTCCGTTGTCAGCTCTGAACACGCATCAGACCACCAATGAAGAAACATTGAACCCAGCTATGAAGCAAGGTCAACAAAGCTATATTTTTTTGTGTTAGCTGGATTGACAGTCTGAAGTGCTGGGTCTCAAGATGGTAGTTACCATCTTTATTAATTATCCTGGATTTAATCCATCATCTTCAGAAGAGGGGTTTTTGGTGTTTAATTTTAGTCTTCTTTCCCACAAAGTAGGGCAATATTTTGCTTCATATTACAGTCAAAAGAGACAGATTCATTTCATGGGTTTAATAGCTGAAAGAATTGCAAAATATATAAATACGACACAAAAACTAACATTACTGCTGCATCAATGGACAGAGAGGAATACTGGTGAGAAATAATAGTTTATCTGCAAATACCAATATACTGATCATTTCTAATCTGTGTTCTATTAGCGGTGATTAGCAGTGTAAAACAGACTTGGCAGGACATCAGGAACAAGCATGAAAGCATAAACCAAAGCAGTGTGATGTGGAGCCTTCATAATTCTTCAGGATAATCTGAGAAGTAGACGACTGCATGTAGGTTCAAGAGGAGAAAAGAGCTACATTTATATGCAGACAAGTTTGTGCTACGATATCCCAATCCCATTAATTAATCTTGCTTCATGATACTATTAAGTGTTTCTGCATTCAAACAGACAGACAGAAGGAAGCCTTCTGAGTCTGAGCACATCTGAATACTGCTGGCACATTTTAAATAACTTTGGCTGTCATGCTGCATTTTTTTCTGACAGACTCAGACCCCAACCCTAACCCTAATCCCAACCCTAACCCTAATACCAACCCTAACCCTAATTCGAATAAGATTAGTGTTATGATTAGGATTAGGATTATGGATATGATTAGGGTTAGGGTTACTGTTAGGGTTAGGGTTAAGGTTATGTATCTAAATACCTCCAGCCTCCCCGGCTCTCTGAAGATGGTATGTACCCGGGGACTGCCAATGAGGTTAAAAATAATGATAAAATATATTAAAATTAACTTAAATGATTATTAATATTGTGTTAAAGGATATCATAATAAGTTCTAAAATTGAACAAAATGGCCTGATATCATGATGTATGCACATTTAGAAGAAGTTAATTAATAAAACACACATAAAGAATAAAATACATCCAATGATAAGTACTTTTTTTTTTCTAAATTCAGTGCTAAAATGTCAAACGTAGAGGGTTAAAATCCTTGCTATTACATGCATTCATCACTGATATCAGTTAAAATTCTGATTCCATTTAAAAATGGTAAGATCTTAAATAAATAAAATATAAATATATAAAAATATATAAAAAGGGGGGGGGGGTGAAAGTTATAAAGTACAATGAATCCTCAGGGTTACTGTTAGGGTTAGGGTTAAGATTATGATTGGGGATAGGGTTAGGGTTGGGATGAGGGTTTGAAATAGGGTTAGGGTTATGATTAGGATTAAGGTTATGATTAGGGTTATGGTTAGGGTTAGGATTAGGATTAGGGTTTAGATGAGGGTTTGGATTATGGTTCTGATTAGGGTTAGGATTACGATTAGGGTTTGGATTAGGGTTAGGGATTGGATTAGGGGTTATGATTAGTGTTTGGATTAGGGTTAGGGGTTATGATTAGTGTTTGGATTAGGGTTATGATTAGGGTTTAGATTGGGGTTATGATTAGGGTTTGGATTAGGGGTTATGATTAGTGTTTGGATTAGGGTTATGATTAGGGTTTGGATTGGGGTTAGGGTTTGGATGAGTGTTAGCATTTGGATTAGGGTTATAATTAGGGTTAGGGTTTTGATTAGGGTAAGGGTTATGAATAGTGTTAGGGATAGGGTTAGGGTTATGAATAGGGTTAGGTTTATGATTAGGGTTAGGGTTATGATTAAGGGTTAGGGTTATGATTAGGATTTGGATTTGGATAATACAAAAGACACACAAAATATAATAACATGTCAGAGTTATTTAAATGTGGTTTTAGGGAACATGCAAAATAGGGCAGGGGGGGAAACCTGCTCCTTACCCCGGGAGGTCAGGGTTCGATGCTGGCTGCTCCCGGGTGTCCAGATTATGGTGCCTGGAGATTTGAAGGTCAGTGAGACTGGTAGGGCTGCTGTCCGGGCCTGTGGAATACAGCTTGGGAAGAAGGTCCAAAGTGAGTTCAGAGTTTGAGTCTTTGGACCATCAGGGCTTTCGTCCCTAGGCTTTATTCCCAGTTAGGCAGAGTCCTCCACCATCGATTAAAATTTAAGCTTTATTACTTTAAAAGCAAAAGGCTTTGGTGCCAATTAAAAGACTATAAAAGAGACGCGGTAGTGTGCAATGAGGGAGCACTGAGTACCTTTTGTCCCTGACGTTTCGCAATCTTGTTGCTTCCTCAGAGGGACTAGGGTTATGATTATGAATAGGGTTAGGGTTAGGGTTATGAATATGGTTAGGTTTATGATTAGGGTTAGGGTTATGATTAGGGTTAGGGTTATGATTAGGGCTAGGGTAAGGGTTCTGATTAGGGTTAGGGTTATGATTAGGGCTAGGGTAAGGGTTCTGATTAGGGTTAGGGTTGTGATTAGGGTTATGATAATGGTTAGGGTTAAGGTTAGGGTTAGGGTTAGGATTAGGGTAAGGGTTAGGGTTAGTGTTAGGGTTAGGGTTAGGATTAGGGTAAGGGTTAGGATTAGTGTTAGGGTTAGGGTTAGGATTAGGGTTAGGGTTATGATTAGGGTTAGGGTTAAGGTTAGGATAAGGGTCAGGGTTATGAATTGGGTTAGGGTTATGATTATGAATAAGGTTAGGGTCAGGGTTACGGTTCTGATTATGATTAGGTTTAAGATTATGGTTAGGGTTATGATTAGGTTAGGGTTATAATTAGGGTTAGGGTTATTATTAGGGTTAGGGTTAGGGTTGGGGTTAGGGTAAGGGTTATGATTAGGTTTAGGGTTATGGTTATGATTAGGGTTAGGATTATGATTATGATTAGTCAGGGTTATGATTAGGTTTGGGGTTAGGGTTGGGATTACAGTTAATGTTGCACTTGGGGTTAGGTTTGGGATAGTATTAGGTTTTAAGGTTGGGATTAGGATTAGGGTTGGTATTAGGGTTAGAGAAAAAGAGCTACAATGATATGCAGACAAGTTTGTGCTACTATATCCCAATCCCATTAATTAATCTTGCTTCATGGTATTGTCCTCCATTATCTCAGTGTTTCTGCATTCAAACAGACAGACAGAAGGAAGGCTTCTGTTAGTCTGAGCACATCTGAATACTGCTGGCACATTTTAAATAACTTTGACTGTCATGCTGCATTTTTTTCTGACAGGCTCAGACAGATGTGGGCTAAATTTCTCATGCATGTGCAAATGCAGATTACAAACTTGTTCTCAGGCTGAATTTTTCTCTGAAGAAAACCACAAATACACTAACCGAGAAAACGCTGTGAATTTATTCGTTAACATCTCTCAACCCGGCAAAGTGAAGGAAAGCTGGAGTAATGAGGGGGCAGAATGGAAAGAAAAGACAGTCCGTTTGCAGCATCAGGACTGATCTTTCAGTCTGCATGTGTTTAGCAGCCTTATCTACTTTTAATACACTTTTCAAATAATGCAGGAAGAGCATAAAAGAACACATCAAAGAGTCAGGGCTGTCTGTGATTGTGTTTGAGCCAACACTTGTTTCAGACAAATGTAAAAAATATTAATAGCATGCTTTAAGAACAGGTGTAAAAGCAAAGGCAAGTGGACACTGGAGGAACTGCAGAGTTTTTGCACTTCTGCATTGGTTTAATCTGTAGTTTGATTTAAAATACCAGAGGTTGTTGTTTCATTTATAACACCTGCCTCTTCCTGATCCTTGCTACACTAATGCTGTTCACTCTGCCCTTCTGCTAGCTTCCCACCTACGCCCCATCCACTTTATTTCAAGTCTAGAAGCCTTTGGTTCACATTGGTACAAAGGGGCTTCGCATTGTGCTACCTGCTGAGTTGTGGAATGCTGCCTGGCTAACCCAGGGAGCATTTTTGGGACAGAGCAATCAGCACCAAGCAACATTTTAAATAGATGGTTAAATCTAAGACAATAGTACGGTGGGCAAAACCCAACAACATTTCAGAAAAAACAAAGACATTTCATAAAACATGACGACATTTCACAGATAACATTTTACAAAACATGACAACATTTCAGGAATAACATTTTACAAAACAAGACGACATTTCACAAAAAACAACATTTCACAAAACGGAAAGGGGAGGGACGACACTTCTTGTTTCTGATTGGACAGCTTGACATCGTCTCCCGTCTCTATTAAAACATCTCAGCTGAGTCCCTACACAAATTTAAATTGAGTTGGAAGGAATGGAAGAGGAGATGGAAATAAAAAAGGAATATTTTGAGAAAGGATACACATGTAATGTAGCCTAATAGTCCTATGGTGTAGCCTACATAGTAGATAGCCTACCATATCCTCAGGACTCTGAGTCAGGTGTCCGACCTCAGATGAAAAAGCATCAGGTCTTTTTTCATGTTCTGATTACATGTAATTTGACTACTCTTTGGAAAGTACTCTGATTACATGTAATTTGACTACTCTTTGGAAAGTACTCTGATTACATGTAATCTGAATGCTTTTGGGAGAGTACTCTGATACTCTGATGAGTACTCTGATCCTCTCTCCACGTGAAGAACAATCTTTTCACACTGTCTAACGTGCTTTTAAAGTATCTCAATTAAATGTTTAAATGAAAACACCTAAATCTCAGTTAGATAAGCACTGTCATGCAGGCCTGTGGTGAGGTGGTTGGTACTGTGTTCTTTAAGTGATAAAGTTTCAGGTTCAAATCCTGGACAGAGACCTACTTGGAGGTAAACTTTAAATGTTTTCATCACAAAGGAGACGAGTTGAGCTTTAGAAGTACCATTAAGATATAAATGAACAAACCTAGAGAGACAAGCAGAAACAAAGCGGACAGGGCTGCTGCCTTTCAATGCAAGGGTCCTGGGTTCAAATTCCAGCAGGCAAAAACTTTCCTCACACTATAGTTTGAACTGTGCTTAAGAAGTACAATGGAATGAAAAGCCCTACAAAAGTAAGTTCAACCAAGCAGCCCTGTGATGTTGAGGATAGTCCTGCTACCCTACAATCTGATCGTTCTGGGTTCAAATCCCACTAAGGGCTTTCTATGTAAGATGAAAATGAAACTGTTTCCTCACAATGTGGCTGAGCTGTGCATTTAAACCACTACTATGTAACTCTGTGATGTGATTGATAAGGCTGCTGCCTTACATTCAGATGGTTCAGGGTTCAAATCCCACTAAGGGCTTCTGATGTGGGATGAAATTGAAACTGTTTTCTCACTATGTGGTACAAGCTGTGCTTTTAAAGAACTGTCAACATACATGTAACCTTCACTCAAAGTTGGTCTGTAGATCATGAAGCAGTGCTTACTGTTGGGCAACAATAACTTCTGTGATCTTGTAACTTGTTTCCACTTTAAAGTTACTTGAAATGAATTTTCCATGGAACAAAGTAATGAAGGAAACACTCCCCAGGACCACAAGCTTAAAAAAAAGTAAATTTAAGGAGTCCCCACATAAGTACAGAGTCAATGTTTGCTACAAAATTTGCTCCAAGAACTGTCAAATATTTTCTCTGGACTTTGGCTTTCCAAATGTGCTTAGAATTTATGAGGGGAAACAGGGATCTAATAAGGCTTAGTATAGCTTCAGAGCTAATTTTTCATCTAAGCTTGGCTGAGCTTTGATTTCCTCTGGATGCTGCTTCATAAAACAGAGACTCTTTTTTTTCCAGAATGGACTGGTATTCGCTTGGACCATGTGTAAGACTTTTTGTCCCCTAATCCTAACCCTAATTACAACCTTAACTGTACTCTAACCCTAACCCTAATCCCAACCCTATTCCTAACCATAACCCTAACCCAACCCCAACCCAAATCCCAACCCTAACCGTAACCCTAATCCCAACCCTAATCCTAACTCAAATCCCAACCCTAATCTAACCCTTATACTATCCTAAACCTAACCCTATTACAACCTTAACTGTAACCCTAACCCTAATCCCAAACCTAACCCTAATCCCAACCTAACCCTAATTCCAACCCTATCCTATTCCTATCTCTAACCCTAAACCTAACCCTTACAGAAACTTATCTTTTAAAAATAAAGGACTGCACAAGACTTTTTCTTTTGAAAATGATGTTAACAGATAACATGTATGTTTAGAGGATTAGACAGTACATTAGCATTGCAGTGTTCAAAAATGCCCAAACTTATCATAAACTTTGATTTGTATTAAGGAAAACGCAATTTAACCGTCAATTACATTTTCTTCACTTTGAAAGTTACAGGCTGCTGTTCAAAGACATCTGAGAAGGCTTTTAAAGGGGGATTTGTGTTGTACTGCTGGCAAAGCTCCAAAAAAATCCCAGAAGCTTGGATTTAGTCGTTTACATGAGTTATATTTCCTCTGGGAAGTTCAGCTTCATACATTGATACCTCATCCTTATATAGTCCTGTATTTCTTATTTTAAGATTTATAGCACCATGCCAAACACTAGAGACATGATTGAGGTGAGTACGCCAAGTGGTGAAATGAAAATTATAGTTTAAGGAAGGGGGATCTCAACCAAAGCACAACTTAAATGTTACAAGGCGACATTCGCAAGTCTGCTAAGGCCCCCTTACACTGACAAAATGAGAAGGATATCTGACAAGTCAGAATGACTTCTTTAAAATGATTTGTAAACAGGGAAAGAGTTGCAATAATAGCTATCAATCTTTATTTAGCACCAGCTCCTTACAGATGTTATCTCAAGACTCTTTACAAAAAGAGCAGGTCTAGACCGTTCTCTCTGTTATCTTATTCACAAAGACCAGACATCAGCTTAAGATAAGATCTCATCCTCAGAGAGACAAAGGTTACTGTATTTTGTGGATATACTTGATATCTTCCTTCCATCTAAAATACAACCTGCTTTAAAACCTCAGTTAGCCAACTTTGTGAGTGTTAGCTTATTGGCTAGAATGATTCAGCCTGAGTGTTCTTAGGTTTGGTTTACAAGCACCAATGTTAGCTGGTGCTTTGGGTTAGCTTGTGTTTACAATAAGCTCACTAAGCAGAGTTTTTGCTCCTATGCATGTTACTCCTTTAACATTAAAAGACACAAAAATAAAGCTAGTGTTAGTTGTTCTAATGCACCCCTCTTTACCCACATTACTCAAATACAGCAATTCAGAAGTTTCTGACAAAACATTGTGAAGCTGTTGTGGGTGTACTAATAATAATGGGCTTGTTATCTATGTTCCCAGCAGGCCAACAATCGAAGGGTCGCAGAAAACAACAAATATATGGCTTCCTTAAAGCAACATTTACTTGATGGGTAAAGGCTTTGAAATATATTAGGATTCTTTACCAGTGAGTGTATCTCACACAAACTTTGGTTGGAAATTGTTGCTAATCAGTGCTTGCTAACTTTAGCATGAAAACTTCCCTACTCATGGTAAGAAACATTGAAGCTGTGGTTGCTAAGAAAATTAAAGTAATTAAAGTAATTAAAATTGGAAAAGTAGTTATTTATTTTCCTTGGTTAAATTGATCAACTAATGAGCGAGGGCAAAGAAAAAGCTGTTAGCAATTATTTTTCCTCCTCCTAGTTTTTTCAAAAGTAACTTTTCAGAACTAACGCAATAATTTGTTGACAAGATTAGTTTTGTTTGATTTTATTGGTCAACTCTGTGCTTGTTGATGTTAGAAAAAATTCAGACACTTGTTCAGGTTTTAAACCAGAAATCACCTTACAGTAGCTTTACACAGCTTGCAAATTCTCAAACCATGAGTCTTAAGAAAGATTATGTTCAACTCTGAGAAGTGTTTACACAACATGTGCCATTTATACCTTTTAAAGCTAGAAGGTGAATTAAAAAAAAGACTCTTCTCTCTGGTCGCTTGTGGTTCTCCCAATGTGGGATTTTAGAGAGCAGCAAGAGATATAGCAGTAGGAAAGGCTGGAGTCCCTCTGCTGCTGTAAAAGCAACACTTCACTCTGAAATGAAGGGGACCTAAAGTGTGCTCATAAAACCAGACATTAGATGCATGAGGATTTATTCATAGTGCATGTACTTCCTTTGCATTTCATAAAAACAGACTTCCATTTGTGGTTATTTCTTTATACAAATATATACTGCATGAAATAAAACTAGAAGTCATTTAGAAAATTGGTCAATACATTTAAAAGCAGTATGTAAAACATTGAAAAACAACGTTGTCACATTATTTCATGATACATTTGCAAATTGCTCAAAAGGCACCAGTGTTACATTTAATATAGTTTCTTTATATTATTTCAGCACAAACACATGAGCATGATAATAAAAGGACATGGCTGGTCATGCGGTAAAACAATGTTTAAAGAGAAACAAATACTTAAGTGTTGGAACCATGGCAAGAAATGTAACAGCAAGGCTACTTTGGTTGTAACAGTATTCAAATCCATGAAATACATTCAGTTAGGTTCTCATAAATAACATTTTAACACTTTACACACCCTTCTTCACAGTGTTCTCACTGGTATTTCTTAAAGTTTGCTGTCGACCTCACAGTAACTCCTGGTTGAGATGGCTGAGGAGGATTAGGGTTGAGTGCAAAAGGCCTCCGAGTACAGTCATGTTGTTCTTGGGTTCTGGATGAGCACCAGGCAGGTAGAGCCAGCTGTTAGCACCAAGTGTTTGTGTTTGCACAGATACACATAAAAGGTTTACCTTGAGGTTGAGTTAATCTGAGAGAGGTTTCGCCCCGGTGACTGCAGAATCATCAGGTCTGAAGTGGTAAGGCGTTGTGAGGAGCTGTGACGGAGGGAGGAAAGAAAAGAAAACAATTACATTCCCTGTGTCCATCACACAGTCCCATCCTAAAATGTGGGGTACTTGTATTCAGCTGTTAGAAGCCCGGACTGGACCTGCAGTGATTAGATGGTACAAAAGCAGTGTGTGTGAAACTAGCTTGATCAAATAGAGATGAAGGTTAACTTGTGGTGGCTGCTGCTGTTACCACAGCAAACTGAGAAAATGTTTCACCACTACAGCTCAGCATTCAAGATTTACAGGGAAAATTACTCAAATTAGAGTTCCCACACTGACACATGTCTCTGACATCTCTTAAGATGTTTCTGAGCATATTTAAAGGGACAGTTCTTTTAAAACAGCATGGAATATGTCACAACTTCCTATCACTGAACAACGACAAATCCGACCTCATAATCATCGTCCCCAAGTTCCCTCACAAATCCCATGCCAAATTTCACTCTCACTTTAAATAACTCGAACTCTATCTCCTGCACCTCACATCCGTAACCTTGGAATCATTTTTGACAGCAACCTTTCTTTTCAACACCACGTCACCCAGCTCACGAAAACGGCCTTCTTTCCACCTCCGAAACATAGCCCGCCTCCGTCCATATCCTCTCTTCTCTGCCGCAGAAACCCTTATCCACGCATTCATCACATCCCGTTTAGATTACTGTAATAGCATCCTGTACGGCACATCATCCAAAGTCCTCCATAAACTGCAATACATTCAAAACTCTGCTGCAGCACCCGCTCCTGTGACCACATCACCCCCGTCCCCAACATCTTCATTGGCTCCCTGTCCCCTACCGCATACAGTTTAAAATCCTCCTCCTCACCCACAAAACCCTCCACCACCAGGCCCCTTCCTACCTCACTGACCTCCTCCACCATCACACTACTTCCCGTAACCTGCGCTCCCTCACACGCCAACCTCCTGTCCCCACCTCACAGAACCAAGCACCGAACCTGGGGGGACAGAGCCTTCTCAGTAGCCGCCCCCACCCCTCTGGAACTCACTCCCCTCCCATATCAAAACTGCTCTGACCTTCAGCTTTCAAATCTCTTTTAAAAACTCACCTTTTGAGTTAGCTTTTCATTTGTGATTGTACTGTGGTGTTGTTTTGTTTGATCTGTGTTTATTTGTTATTTGTTTTTTTGCTGTATTGATTTAACAATTGTAAGGTCTTTGAGTTTTTGAAAAGCGCTATATAAATAAAATGTATTATTATTATTATTATATACATGAGACAACTAAATGAGATTTCTGTGAGGAAAGTAAAGCACTGAAAAATGCACACTTAATTAATAATGGTTTATACTTCTGCTTCAATATCATAATATGGTTCTCCAATATTAACTGACTTGACATTAGGAGCACAAATTTGAATTGAAAGTGTTTTAATTTTTACTGTGTCTGTGCAGCCTTGTTTTTTTCTAAGTGGAGACAAAGGTGCTTTCCAATCATTCTCTTTTTCCATTCTTAAACAGTCTGAAAATGACCAAAATCAAGTCCTGTATTTTTCTTTATTGCTTCGGACTCCTCAGCTGAAAACCAAGAAGCTCTATTAAAGTTGTGAGAAACACTCTCCTGGGCCCGTATGCACGTCCAGCCTTTAGCAATGAAAACAGGTCATTTGTACTAATGGTGAAAAAAAAAAAATTGTGGTGTGCATGAGCCAGGTTAACGCTTCAACAAGCATTACATTTAATGGAGGGCAGAACCAGCCATTCAAGTGCTAATGGCAGGATTACCTCACCTGTAGCTGTTTAAAGGATGGAGGACATTGGGCTTATGCGTTACCGTTTAAGACGAAATAGGCAAAGACAACTGATATTAGGATCGAACAATCCTTTAGAAAAGTATGACAATGTCAAAATACACAGCACATTTAGATTTAGGAGACGCAGCATAATTCTAATCCGTCAGCAATACCGTGAAGTGAATCCTTCCCAACACCCAAACAGTCCTCATCCTTCATGGGGGGACAGGTGGTCCTCCACCTGGACCACGTTAGTGGCGGTGCTTGTTTGCGCGAGGCTGCTTTCATGTTTGCTTATTTTATTTTTTAGGTCTTGCTACTGTGCGCTCACCACACACATATACTTGGTTCAAGATCTGAAGCCAAACTCTTCCTTTCTCCTTGTTTGTTATCTTGACGATTGACTTGCTGATTATTGTTGTTATTCGTAGTAGGCATGCGCAATTCAGTTTTTTTGGATAGGGTTGTTTTTCCAGGAGGTTCCCTGGACATGACGTTTTGTACCAGCCTCACTTCCATGGCGCAATTAGTTTAATTGGCCAATTATTTGCAGTCGGGCATGCGGCTAACGCTACGGCCAAATGGGTCGTTCCATAACGATACGTTATGACTACTGGTCCCGTTTGTGTAATGGCTGGACGTGCATACGGGCCCTGGTCCCTCAACCACTCCTCAGCCACTAGCCTGATCCACAGATTTCCTGATTCTACATTACCTTACTCCTCTTACTGCCACACATAAAAAGCATACGACACCAAGCTGCCTTTAAAGTGAGATCTTAACACCTTACAGTTGTTCATGAGAAAGTCTGCATGTCAATCTAACACCCCCCCTAATCCATCACAATAGTAGCTTAATGATGAGCAACACCTGTCACTGCCAAACCTGCATTGTGTATTAACACTGCTAAATAGCCATTGATATCTTTTTGGCCATATAATTCTTGGAGGTACAACAGACACAGAGCACCAGAAAGTATTCTCCTCTCACACTGTGCCAGCTATCAGTAAGCAGCTTAGGAAAGTGCTACAAGTGATTCTGGCTGCGAGCCACTGGCAGTGATACAGACAGACACACTTCCACAGCACTGATGGAAACTTCCAGCTCCGGATCCATGTTGAAATACTGAATAATAAAAAGCCACTGTGCTGTAAGACTGCCACAGTGTACCTTATTATTATGTTTATCACAGAGGGATCCAGTAGTTCTGAAACAAACAGATTGTCCATTTCCCCGAGCACATATACGATGACAGAAACAGGCTGAAGATCATTCATATCATTACTGTACCAAGGAATATAACCCAGATTTTCATTTTACCTGTCCACAAACTAGACTTGTGATTCCTGTACGATATGAAAACATAACATTACACATTTTCAAATTCAAGGAATGCAGAGAGGCAGAAAAAACATCAACCCTCCCATGGATGAGCTGTCAGAGTGCAGGGTCTGTGTATGAATACTCCACACAGTGTGTCTGATCTCAGCGAGTTCTTAGGATTTGCCAGGGTCTTTGATGGAGGAAGAAAGAGCAGCCAGTCTCAGGCTCCTGGTGGTGGCGTCCAGCTTCTCGTCCGGGAAGACAGGGGGGACACAGTAACTGACAAGACTGAGGGCCTACAGATATGCTAGCATCAAAGTGCAGAGTAATGCATGTTGAGGAAGAGTTATCATTTGAAGAGGTTTGAAAACAGCAGGTAGAACCACACAATCAAAACAAGTATGACCAGTGCAGGATATCTAGGATTTATTCTAGGTTTGTAAGTCTGAGTGAAATATCTCAACTGCTGAGGTGGATTGTTTTAAATCTGGTGCAAAGATTTCTTCATAATCAACAGCATCAAAGCACTACTAGCATGACTATTGACTGTTGCAACTACTTACACAGAAGACCTTTGAAACAGTGATTCAGCAACAGCCACAACAGCTTAAGCCTGGTTTATACTTATGCGTTGACCCAATGCAGTAGTGGCTGATGTAGACGTAAACACTACATACTTGTTTGTCAATGTGTTTGAGACACTCTGCAGTACTCTGCCGAAACTCTTGAGGGCACTGTGGCCTCTATGTATCCATCTGGTTCTGAAATACTGTTGTTACCAAGCAGCAACCTCCAGTCTAAAAAATATGAGTCCAATGCAGAAGTGCTAAAAACTGCAGTTCATCAGGGATCTGCTTGAGGCTGGCTCCGGAAGTACCAGAAACTACATACACACCAATTCAAAAAAGCTGATATTTACAGCAAGAAATAAACATGTTTACAGCCTTGTACAAAAAGACAAGTGTAGTCTGGATAGCTAATTTCTTAATCGGCACACACTGTGGGTGGTTAATTTTTTTCTAACGCTGCAATTTCGAAGATATTGAGATTACGAGTTTCCATGAGAGGCACAGCTGAACTTGATTGACAGGCGGATCACAGTAGCTGTTGGCTAGGAGGCTCAAAGCCCGGCTGGTTCATACTTCTGCGTTGACCCTACGCAGCAGTGGCAGATGCGGATGTGAGCACTACATTGACGTGATGTGTCCGTGGCACACAATCGAAACGCTTGAGGACAGTCTGCGTGGTTTCTCTGAATATCGTGTCGCCTGTCTCCTGTAACGTTATGTTTCCTGTTTACTTTTTCAAAGCAATTCCGAGTGTGTTATGTTAATTTAGAAGTGATGCATGTTGCTGTTTATCATACAGCAATTATCAAAGAGAAGAATAGAGAGGGGAATGTCAGAGGAGATGAAATGTACGGCCGATGTACATGATTCGGGCAATGCTGAAAATGAAGGAAATACAATGCTGTACAGCTGACCAATCACAAGGCTTGGGGTCTGCGTCGTTTGGACATGTAGTTACATTTTTGACGAGGTGCACATCAGGCTTTGTGCGTAGGCGTCTGCGTCAAAAAAGGGCTACGCAGACCTACAGCGTAGATTCAACACAGAAGTATGAACCAGGCGGAAGTATTGGTGTCTCTGTGTGTGATCACACTCTGTTTTATGGAAGCAGCTCAGCAGCAGTACGACTTTGCTCCATCATTACATTTTAGATTAAGGAGGACTAACTTAAGTATAACATCCCTGTTTGAGCTGGTGATGTAATAGGAGCTAGTGGTGTAGGTTAAACATTTCATAGAGGGTCCAGAATGGGGTCACTGTAAGCCAACATGATTTTATAAAACTCCTTCTAACAGCAGTTTGGTTACTTGTCGTCTGCACCAAATATATAGAATAAAATGTTATGGTACTTGTGTTTGAACATCACAGATCATTTCGTGTTTGTTGTTTGAAAGGGACAAGGCCTTTATACACATGACCACAATGCTGCATGACTCTATAATCAGCATGTTAACTACACTCATAGAAGTGACATGTTAAACTGCCAGACAGATTTCCACTTCTTATGATACAGCCTCTAAAACTGTATGAAAATGTATAAAACATGAAACAATCACCCATGACGACTATCTTCACCCATCCATCTGTAATTGGTTTTTTTTAAATATCTGTTAATCAAAAGCATTAGTAATAGGTCAACCAAAGATAAAAATTCGAAAATGCCATTAGCCTGAGATGGCTAAATGTTTAATGTGTTTTATAGAGCAAAATCTCATTCAGAACACTTAGTTGTGCACAAAAAACTTGCTGAGACACCCTAAGTGCTGCGAGGAGTGCTCAAATATTCAGTTTGGGTAGTGAGTAATATGAGGTCATCCATGAACCGTGCGCTCTCTGGTTTGATAAAAGCTTCTTACAGACATTAATTTGTCTGTAAGTGTCCAACTTTGAACAGAGCTCTTAAAAATACTTAGTGATTCTGTTGCAAGGGCTGCCAAGTCACAGAAATGTTGTAATCACAGGACGAGCACTGACCCAAATAATACAAGCCTTAATAGAGCTTTAAAAGCTGGTGGTCAAAGCAGAAGGACTCAGTGTACATTCAGCGTAGAAGTTGTTTTTTCTTTGCCGACTCTGACCAAGATGGAAGTCTTGTAAAGACGTTGCATTCAGCTTTTCCCTTAAACCAACCCCGGGTGGGCAGCAGCTATTAAACTAATGCAATCACCACTTATCGTTCAACATGGGAGTCATTTGGCAAACCAACAGGGTAATCTGGCAGATTAAAACCATTTGAAAAGTGACTGTATTGCTGTTTAGGGGAGGCTGCAAACTGCAGATGGCAATCAGCTGTCAACAATGATGTCTGGATGGCTCCCTCGGCTGCTTTGTAGCACAGAAGGAGACTGTAGCAATTAACAGTGAGTGGTAAAATTCAGGTTTGTTTGACTGTCGCTGCTTGCACTTAATCCACTCCGTCCATCCATGATGCATTACCATTATGTGAAATTATTCATTATTCATACAAGTTGCA
Source organism: Notolabrus celidotus (assembly GCF_009762535.1). Lineage (NCBI taxonomy): Eukaryota > Metazoa > Chordata > Actinopteri > Labriformes > Labridae > Notolabrus > Notolabrus celidotus. Next base: position 25,879,578 of record NC_048284.1, read on the forward strand.
AATTAGGAGCTCTGCACACATTGGCAGCAGTGTAGGCGAGCTAGACTCATAAATGGCTCTCAAAGGTCAGGCTATCCTGATCCAAACGGTTGCTGTTTGAACAAAGAAGTGCAATTAGTGCCTGAAATAGCTAAAGTGTGGGTTGCTGTTTGGGAGCATGGGCTCTTGTACGGTATTATAAGCTCATTTTTCTTGAATTGCTTCTGTCTGTCTGTCTGTGTGTCGGTCTGTCTGTGTGTATGTGTACGTGTGTGTGTGTCCTACTCTGTACTCCTGGATTTCTGCGTTTGGACTCGTCCAGCTGGTGCTGAAGGTCCCAGACGATCTCTCTGTATTGGTGTGGCGCTGCTCACAATCTCTCTCTGCTGCTGGGGACTCCTGGAGACACAAAATTAAGAATGCAACATCGTTACGTACCAACTAAAATACTCCACTTTCTATGACTTGACCAAAGTAGCGCAAAGAAAACTGAACATAATAAGTGAATAGTAATCCAATATGACAAAACACTCAGGAGGCTGCTGTTTTAAACAGATGACTTTAATAAAGTCAAGCATAGTCAACTTTACTATGTAATACCATCAAATTCTAGTCTGGAACATTGTCTGCTCAGCTGGGATGCTTACTTAATTTCAGAATCAGAATCAGTAATACTTTATTTATCCCGGGGGAAATTCAGTCATTACAGTTGCTCCTATACACAAGTATTCAGAATATCAAATAATATTAATAAAAGAAAGTAATTAATAAGATATAATACAAATACAATGAAAATAATGATGATAAAAGTATGTACAGAAGACAGAATAAGCTATGTAGAAAAATAAATGGTTGAAGTCCCCGGAGATCAGGAAGAGGGCACTCTAGTGGTCTGTCTGGAGTCTGGCTATGGCAGCGTTGAGAACGATGGATGCCGTAGTTGGGTTGGCAGAGGGGGGGATGTAAACAGCTACCAGCACAACATGTGAGATCTCCCTGCGCAGATAATATGGTCGGAGGCCCACAGCGCTCTCAGTGCTATCCTGGTCTGCCCGGACAGTCAGGAAGCCGTCAATGGAGACGTTGTGATCGGGAATATCCAGATGCAGCCACGTTTCCGTGAAGCACACCATGCTACTTCCCCAAAACTCTCTGACTCCTGGCTAGTCCTATTAGATAGTCCATCTTATAAGCCAGAGATCTCACGTTGCCCATGATGAGAGAGGAGAGACATGGCTTCGGTCTCCTCTCCATAACCTCTGTCTCCTTATACCAGCTCTCCTCCTCTTAGCTTTCTGCCTCCTCTGCCTCCATGTGTCCCAAATATCCAGAGCTCCGCAGGACACAATTTTTAGTTGGTCCTTAACACCGGTGTTTTGTTGTGAAATCCATTTTGTAACATTTAAAGACTGCTCAAAACCCACCTCCAAATCTTTGAAGTTCTTCATCAGACATGGCTTCTCTGGAATTGACTCCAAGTGGTCTAAGGCTACTCTTGTGTTCTGGGAAGCACACACACACAAACAAACAAACAAACAAACAAACACAAGATTAGTTCTATCAACTACAATTTTGGTAATTCTATATTTTCCTATCATTCAGTTTTATCATTCTTAGCCTCAGATAAAACTGATTTGAGGTGGCTACTGATGCCTTCATATTTGATGACATGTGCACAGATGATCGAGTATGTTCAATTGTAAATATAATATCTCTTTGTGGTCAGGTGTTAATTTACCATGGTGTAGCTAAAAAGGCCTTTAGCTGATTAAAGTAGCAATGCAAAGACATTCAAAACATAGTAATAATATAAATTTATATATATATATATATACGAGATGAAATGAAGGCCTGTTTTGATTGTATTGTGCATAAGGATGCAAATTTCCTCCGTTCACACTGCTCTGTCAGTGTTTTGAAATTTCCAAGGATAACAATTATTGTTCCAACAAAGACTGACAGACATCAAGCGTGTTAGTAAACATTACAATGTTACAATGTCTTAAAAATAATTTGTCACATTGAAACACAAAGGGAACATATTTCACTTATTCATTGGACTTCAATGTCTCAAACACAAATTTCCTCTACAACGCACTAATTGTAGAAATAGAATTGTTATTGACAGGAACACTTTACAAGGGGGCTTTGAAACAACACTTCAGGTCACATTCCTGACTCCTTCAAGGTCAGATTTCATTGGAAGGATCCGTTGATAAATTGCATTGACTTATTGGAATAAACTGAAGATCTGGATTATCTGTAGGAGAGATTATTGTGCTGCAGGGATGATGAGAATGTGCTATGAGTATGTTGACATTTCATTTAACTGTTCTTAGAGCTGCCAACCTCAACATCAGGAGAGAGATACATGGGGCAGATACAGCTTACAGGGGGAGAGTATTTGTTACATGGAAGACAAAATCCTTTTTGTCTTATGTTATGGCATGTTTGCTTTTCTGGAAGAGTTACTAAGACATAAACAGAAGGCTGGGAATCTTCAGCTACTGGAACTCAGATTTATGGAGGTTAATTCATGAAAATACAACTTATCTGAGGACTGTTCTGGGCCTTGTTTGTGTCCAGACATCTATCTATTATATCTATTTTTGTCACCACACAGTCGGTCTAATCTTTGATGAAGTAACTACTTCAGTCGCACTCCAGTCTGTTCATCACGCCCACTGTATGTTTCAATAGATTTCCCATTCCCATTCAGATGAAGCATTTAAGCATCAAAGAACTGCTCGTTACGAGGCGTCACCCTGATTGCCACACTCAATGGCACGCTGACACACAAGTAATGCTTGCTGTGGTGATCCCACGGCACCCGGGCTGAAAGCAGGAAGGGTCGATACAGTCTGCAGCTGTGTTGTTGCTGTAAGCAGAAATTATTTGCCTTGAGAGTGGTCCGAGGCTTTTCTCTCTTTTTTTAATCACAGTAGCTAATTGAAGGTTGATGTGGCCATGCATGGAGCATAATTGTGACAGATGGACAGGGTGCATTAGACGGCTTCATTTATTTAATGCTTTTCAAGAGAGGAAAAGGGGCTTCGGTCAATATAACCTTTCAGTAGTGCTCAGTAATTTCAGCCTGACATCTCAAAGCTAAATGTTAACTGTTGTGATGGTGAGGTCAATACTGTATTGTCAGCACAGCTTGGCTATTAACCCCATCAGCAAGACTTATGATGATGGAGAGAGCTCTGGGCCTTGACTAAAGCATCATTTCTAACCCCATGTTAGCCTCTTTGTGTGTAGCTAAACAAACAGGTGAGCCTGAGGTGAGCCTGCCTACACATCTGCAACCAATCATGCTGTGAGTCAGCGTGGTTTCTAATTATTAACAAGCTCTGTGCACTGCAGGATTCCAGGCATCTCAATATACATACCTATTATTTCCCACCTGTTTTTATTACTTTGATGGGGGAGAAAATCAAACCTTACCATCTCCAGATCCAAAACACGATCCTGTGGGGACACATAAACACAGCAGTGTTCATTTATATGCATGTAATCATATATTAAGATAACAATAACCGAACAGGTTTAATCAAAATGAACCAGACGGTGAATTGAGGTAACTGCTTTAGACAGGCAGAGAAAAACCCGGTGTGTGTGGGAGAGCAGTGACAGACGGGGGAACAGAGCTTTTCAACAAATATGTAACAAGGGAGGGAAATGCAGGGGCTAGGGAGAGTCTGTAGCACACTACAGGCTTCTTTTCAAACACACTGACACTTACACACCCACACACAAACACACAAAGACAAACCGCTTTCACTGCTCATGCAGCTCCTGACTGATGTTCCCTCTCTAACGATGCATAAGTGATGCTATGCCTCTTATCTGCCACTCAAACAAACACCTGCTCTCCCCTCCAAAAACAGCTGCCTCCCCCTCCCTGCCTGTAATGCATTGCTGCTTTACAACAAGGGCATTCTCTCTCTCTCTCTCTCCCTCTCTCTCTCTCTGTCTCTCCCTCCCCCCCAACCTTTTTTACTTGTATACATTCCTCACTCTGTCTTTCTTCTCTACATGTCTCTCCTCATTCTTCATAATTAAAAGCTCGACTGGGTCTGAGAGGGCTGATTAATTGCACACGAGCTGCAGCAGGTGCCATCATGCAGCCACAGATGGGACCCTGGTATCCAACACAAACACCACACACACACACACACACACACACACACACACACACACACACACACACACACACACACACACACACACAGACACACAGACACACAGACACACAGACACACACACTGCACACGTTCACAGAGGTACAAACCCACGCTGGGAGAGAACAAATGATTAGCTGACATTTAAGTGTGTGTGAGAGAGCGGGAGAGTGTGTGTTCTGTTTTTTAATGGGGAGTAAAGGGCCAGTGCGGCGCAAGGGGCCAGTCCAATCCAGACAAGGTGAGTTGGTTGCCTGCCAAGTGTAAAAGCTGCAGAGCTGGAAGACAGAAACAAGGCCTCTGGTGGCTTTTAAACTCCAAGGCCTCATGTCTGCAGTAATTAGCTACTTGTCCAAGCAAAGCTGCAAGGAGTCTGTCAGGCCGGCGGCTGTGTACTGCTGTTTGTAGCACTGCATCACAGAACTCAGATGGCTAAAGGCCAGCTCGTACTCAAAAACAAACCAACAAATATGCAACAAGAAAAAAAGAAAGTGAAGGCTGTGTGTGCAGATAAAATAGTACCAACTGTCTCTGTGTGGCAGCCTCTTTGAAACAAGAGCATATAATATTCATGCTGCATATTAACAAACACAAATGAACACGCAAACAAAGATTAGCAAAGACCTGATGCTGACCTGAAGGCTCCTCATCTCTTCCTCCTTCCTGTGACAACTCTCCAAAAGCTCTGAAAGAAAATCAGTTAATCAGTTTTCAACATTCAGACCACAGCCCTACTGATTTAGGATTTTTGAGATGGGATGATAAAGCTTCTAGTTCAGTGACAACAACATAGCGGCTGTTATACTGAATTTACAGCATAAATGAAAATACACTTAAGTGAATGAATCTCTAGTTTTGTACTGATGTGTGGCGAACAAACAAATTGGTTAAAATGGTAAACACTGTGAAACACTGTCAACTAATTCAAGTGTAGACCAGGGCCCGTATGCACGTCCAGCCACTAGCGATGAAAACGGGCCATTTGTACTACTGGTCAAAAAAAGGGATTAGCGGTATGCATGAGCCAGGTTAGAGCCCCAACAAAGCATTACATTTAATGGAGGTAGACCCCACCATTACAGGTGCTAATGACAGGATTACAGCACCTGTTAGGCTGTTTAAAGGAAGGCGGACATCGTGCTTATGCGTTACCATTTAAGACGAAATATGCAAAGACGTTCTTTTATATTTTAGGTCTTCTACTGTGCGCTCAGAAACACCACACGCATTTACCTTGTTCAAGATCTTAAGCCAAACTTTCCCTTTCTCCTTGTTTGATATCTTTGACGATTGACTTGCTGAAAATAGCTGTTCCCTGGACATATGACGTTTTGCACCAGCCTCGCTTTCATGGCAGAATTAGTTAATTGGCCAATTATTTGCAGTCGTGCATTCGGCTAACGCTACGGCCAAATGGGCCGTTCCATAACGGTACGTTAAGACTAATGGTCCTGTTTGTGTAATGGCTGGACGTGCATACAGGCACAGGTCTGCTCAGCTGTTATGTTTTTACATGTGCAGCAGACAGAGGTGAGAGTATAATGAAGTACAAGTGATATGCAATTCCATTTCTTCTTAATCTTTCCAATCAATGTTTTTGAATTGTTTGTCCTGTAAAACGAGTCACATATTTTGATACACGCTGCATGATGGTTCAGCGGATACCACTGCTGCCTCACAGCAGGAGGGTCCCTGCCTTGGTGTGTCTGTTCTCCCTGTGCAGGCTTGGGTTCTCTAAGGGCACTCCGACTTCCTCCCACAGTGCAAAGAGATGCTTTTTAGGTTAACTGGTGACTCTAAATTGCCCTTGGTGAGAGTGTGAGTATGAATGGTTGTCTCTATATGCTAGCCCTGTGATAGGCTAGCAACCTGTCTAGGGTGTACCCTAACTCTTGCCAAATGACGGCTAGGATTGGCTCTGGTCCCACCACAACCTCAAACAGGGTAAGCTGCAGATGATGTGATCTTATTCCATATCTGTGGTCCTCTGCATACACATGACACTAGCAAAAAACATCTAATTACGGGGAAAAAACGAAGACTTAAAGGTACCAGCCTCAGTGTTGTATGCAGAGGACCGCTGATATGGAATGAGCTTGATAACAACATAAGAAGAAACAGTTGTTATATGATTAACTGGTGTTACTGTGTGTACTCGTGTCCATCTGAGTATTCTATTGCTCTTTTCTCCTCATTTTGTGTTTCTGAACTGAAATATCTATTTATAAATCACCTGATGCTGGTATATAGATAGCTGGAATGTGATCGCCTGTTGTCTCTGTTTGCTCTGGCCAGTAGCCACTATACGTGCTTAGGTCTGAACTGATTTTATGCTCGAAGGCTCCTGATCTAACATCTTCTTTTGGATCCAGAGGTGTTCTGTGGTGCTTAAAACTCCATGCCATGGAATTAATATTGGACTAATGTGGTGTGTAGGGACTATTGTGCTGTTTGTTTTCACTCATTTGTTGTATTTTGTGGGATGTGCTTTACTTGTTATCATTTGCTTTATGTTGGGCCTCCTACCAAAAGTTTTTGGAAGCTTATCTTGGGTGCCCTTTCCATGCATCTTTATTTTCCTGCAGTGTTTTTCTGCAGTCGATAGGTTGGATTGGCATGCGTTTCTTGACTTATGAAATAAATCAAATCAAATAAGTGGTATTAATGATGGGCGGATAGATGGATGCATGGATCAACTCTAAATATCTGCAGCAGAACTTGGTCCAACTGATATATCATTCAGGCTCTTATTTGTTCAAATGATCATCAGACCCTGTCTTCATATACTCAACTGTATGCTAACCCCTCACAGAGCTGTCAGAGATCTGACTCTCTACAGCAAATTATTGCACAGTGAGTGAGTGTCTTGCGGTGTGGGTGAGAGAGTTAAAAGAGTCTATGAAGTGATATGAGTTAATCACCATTCCATAAATAATACATGACCATTTTATCAAAGATAGATTGATACCACAAACTAAAACCAAACAGAAAGGATGTAGGAGGCTGGACTGTGCCGACACTGAATGATTTTTAATCTGCAGGTTAACAGTGAGAAGAGTCAGGTTATATAGTCTACATCTCTACACCTGTAGTAACCATTCAAACAAACTCTGTTGCTGGTAAGTTATGCTACCCAAACATTTGAGGAGGGACACAATGGGTTTGTGGTTTTTTCCAACCAAATTGTTTTAATTGCAATCACCGATGAAGTGTTAATTTAAATTCAAGAAACAAATTGATTTAACATTGGAGTTTTACTCCGCAAATGCCACAGTACCTGCTCATGTTTATCTGCTTTGCATTATGCTGAGGAAAGAACACATCGTGCAGATGCTGAAAAACACAATTTAATTCATCACTAGGATATAAAATCATACTGTATTATTTTTGCTATAATAACGCTCACTGTTCCAACCTTAGTGTTGCTTTTGTTTAAAATAACTGCTGCATAATTTCTGACAGCATTGTAGATGACTTGGCTTTACAATAAATATATAAAGCACTTGACTTTAAAATAAGCAATATCATACTGACATCACTTGTCTGATGAAAACAGAAGATTATATCAATGTGATGACTCACTACTGGCTCCAAAGTTTAATATTAACCTGGTAAAGGCTGTGTCCCCACCCCCTCAAGGACATCCATATTGAAAAATATATCTAACTACAACACATTCTCCCCCAAATATCATCTCAGGCTGTGGCATATTTCTCAAGAGTCTCTAACCTTTGGCTTTAGCCATAGACTGTATAAATAATTGACGTAGTATACGTGACATCATCCATCTTTTTCTGAAGAATTGTTTTGAAGCCAATTGTTGGAGGGAGCCATATTGGAAATGCTGGAGTCTACCTAACTTCTGTCAAGTGAGCTAGTGTGAGTTTAAGAGGTGGGCTTTGAGCCTCTTAGCCAACAGCTACAATGTTCCCGCCTGTCAGTCAAGTCAGCTGTGCCTCTCATAATGGAAAACTCGTAATCTTAATATCTTTGAAATTGCTGCTCTATGAAAAAATTCCCCGGTACAGTGTGTGTCGATCGAGAAATGAGCTATCCAGACTACACTCGTTTTTTGTACCAGGCTGTAAACATGTTTATTTCTGCTGTAAAGATTGTCTTTTTTTAATTGGTGTGTATGTAGTTTCTGGTACTTCCGGAGCCAGCCTCAAGCGGACACTTGAGAAACTGCAGTTTTTAGCACTTCCGCATTGGCTTTAATTCTTCTGGCTGGAGGTTGCCGCTTGGTTTTAGCTAGCCTGTTATAATCTACCTTTTCATGCAAGCAGGGCAGGAGTTGTTCACTGCTGTTCTCTCCCCTGATTCACATCCAGTCACATCTCACCATGTAGTAGAGCTACTGACACTCACACATGCCGTACTGACTTTTGTAAGGAGAGAAGCCAATAGAGAGAGCTGCCCAGGTGATGAAATCTCTGAAAATACCATTTGTCTTGAGATTGCAGAGTGCTGCTACTGACAGCTGATCTACAGAGATGTACAGACAAGTACAGAAAGAGCTGTGGAAACCCCACAGGAACACATTTTACACGTTTGATAACACGAATAAGAAAACAAGAAGTAGTCGCTTGGGTCGGTAAACTTCGACACTGTGTGTCATGTATGGTTGAGTGTATTGCTGTTGATCATAAATCTACAGGGATCTTCCCGTTTCTCACACTCTGCAGGGATTCAACAAGAAACCTCACTGATCAAGCATATTACACAGAAGCTACATTCAAAACATGTTGATAAAATCTACATTTGCATGCCTTCAGTTCATGTAACCAGATTGTGCAGCTGCTGTGACACACGGATAAATCTCCGGTATAATTACTGAAGAAACGGTATCAGTGCTTCTGCCTGCAGTGACGACTGACAGGCAACTTCTGTTAAACAGCTGATAGGGACCGGCGACGGAGGAAGCTGCATGTTTCCACAGGGCCTGAAAATGAGCCTGGAAGCAAGGTGACTTATCTGGACGGGGCCATGGGATCATAATTGACCAAATCAGTGTGTAGACACTGAGAGCCCTGAAAGAGCCACAGTTTGAAACAGAGGCAGGTACAAGGTTCAACACTTGATACCAACATGAGCTAGCTGGCTCTCATAATTAATGTTAGCTTATTCTTTCAAACATCTAAACCTGGGCTAGCTTTAGCATGAATTTACAGTACATACTTCACTAACATATGATACAGCAGTAAAGATGTTATTTTTTGGTACATCAGGGTTAGGAATATATTAGATTTAGGTCTAAGTGGCAGGGCTTTCCTTCACATTTTAACAAACACTGATAACATCTGTGTGTAATTAGATTTTGAAAACATATTTTATATTGAATATTACAGTGCACCGTTGTTTTCTTGTGTATTATAACCGTAGTCTGTATAAATAATGGACGTAGTATCTGTGACAACACCGATCTGTTTCTCAAGCGCTGTTTTGAAGCCTGTTGTCAGTGGGTGCCATATTGGAAATGCTGAACGCAACATAACTGCTGCCGAGCTAATGTGAGGTTAAGAGGCGGGCATTGAGCCTCCTCGCCAACAGCTACAGTTCCTGCCTGTTAATCAAGTCAGCTGTGCCTCTCATAATGGAAAACTCATAATCTTAATATCTTAGAAATTGCCACGTTATGAAAAAATTCACCCCAGTACAGTGTGTGCTGATCGAGAAATGAGCCATCCAGACTACACTCGTCTTTTGTACCAGGCTGTAAACATGTTTATTTCTGCTGTAAAGATCGGCTTTTTTGAATTGGTATGTATGTGGTTTCCGTTACCTCCGGAGCCAGCCTCAAGTGGACACTTGAGAAACTGCAGTTTTTAACACTTCCGCATTGGCTTCAATTCTCGCGGGTGCAGGTTGCTGCTTAATTATAACTCATACAACACTCACTCTAAACTGCAGCATTGTATTTTTTGAATGCAAACTTATTAAGACAATAGCAATGCATAAAGGCCACAAATAAATAGTGGTTGTCTCTGGCAGGTTCCTTCTGCTCTACAGTACAATGTTTCTATCTGAGGTAAAACTACGCGACTTCACAGAGAGATGATTTCCTCCGTGTGCAGTCTTACCCTTCCTTATTCATGTCTCCCTTTCTCTCTCAACAGTCCCACTGTCTCTTTAAACCTTCTTATCTCTCCGTTACTGGGACACAAATTAGGCCCTGCATTGTTCACGTGACGAGCACAAAACAAGTTGTTCTTCCCTGCAGTTACAGCTCGTTAAGAAACACTTTGTGAAAAGAAGGGACGCTAAAAACAAGTCCATTACCTAAAGAAGTCTCAGAGTTCACTTACATTAAGAGGCTTCTCTTATAGTTGTAATCACTCTGAGACAGTCGACGGTCTAAAAGACGACAGCTCACATACTCAGGCACATTTTACTATACATCCCAAACAATACAACACACATAACATAATCAGACACTTCACTAATACGAGGTATTGAGCTAGTTATTGCTCCAAATGATGATGTGACTGAATATAACCGAGAGCGGTAGAAAACAGGAAGTCGGTGTGTGACTTGTGTGAATCAATCTAAAGACTGTTTTGAATAATAAAGGGAGAAATACATTTATACTATGAGCTGCTGTTAATGTTCACGCTGCTCAACATCCGTAATTCAACGGAAGGATTTATTGTGTGATGCTTATTTAAATCCGGCACTAGCTCCCTCATAAAGAACACACAGCTTGGTTAGTCTCACATAATTCTGTACAGAGGCTTTTTACATGGTGTGGGGTACATGACTAACGTGCCGGCTTTGATGACGACAGTACGATTGTTCAGTGGAGGAAAACCACCACACACATCCTTTCCCACCAATCCTCTGCCACCTTCCCACTTGCTTCCTCGTGCGGGTAAAATAAGAGTGCCATTGTTATTGTACCTCTCTTTTCAGAGCTGAGGGAGTGCAGCAGCTTCTCCTGTTGGTCCAGATGCTGCTGGAGAGCTGCCTGCTCTGAGTCCCGGCTCTGCCTGAGGGCCTTCAACTGATCTCTGGTCTGTTGATGCTGCTTCCTTAGGCGCTGTTCTCTGGTGTTGCACTCCCGCACCTCCTCACACAGCCAGCGTAGCTTTGTCTGGATAGGTAAAGCAAAACAAAACTAATGCATACTTGTTTTTGGTGGTGGTTTTGAGAGTTCATTCAGTGAAAGTTTAATTTAAATTTTAGGGAATCAAAGGGGGGAATCCCCTTTATAGATTATCATGACAAAAGCCTCAGTTCCAACAGTCAAACCCTTGAAATCTGACTCATTGAATCCTATTGGGATTTATTTCTTTATATTACATAAGGGAATGTGCGCCAACTTCTGATCAAGTCTTCAATGATATGAGAAAAATATATGATTGCATTGTGCAATAACAATATAAAGTGCAATAACTAAAACAGTGTTCATTGGCCACTTTTCATAGTTTGTCTTTTTCTGGTGCTCTCTTCTTGATGGAAACACCTGCATTGGCAAAATGTTCCTCTTCTAAAACTTTAGTTTCCCCCACTAACTCTACACTAATTCATCTGTTGGCTAGCTTGAGCTTCAGTTGACTGCATGGAAATGGTACATGGACATCATACTCAGGCCCCCAGTGCTCTATTTTACATCCACTATTTATGGATCTTTTGATGTTGTCTTTATTGATGGCACAACTTAACTTGTTCTTGTTTACCTTTTTTTCATTGATTGCTTAATTCTTGTTTTTAGCTTAGTTCTGAGCACTATGTCACTTCTTCATGTCTCATCTTGAGCTGCTTATTGGTGGTTGTTAGAAGGAGGCTGACTCACTCACTGCAAACCAAAAATATAAACAAGTACAAATAGAGCAACCTTGAACCTTTAACATTAATAAAGATGCACACACAGTAAGTGAAGGGCAAAGCTTGTTAATAGTTGCATTGGCTTTGTGTTTGTACTGTGTTGAGGGTAACAATGACTGTTTTTGAAATGATGCAGCTTTTTATATATATAATACTGTTGTACTCACACTTCATAAATAAAAAAAGCAGTTCAGGTTTATTTGATTGTATGTGTGTGAAGAAAGTTGAGGATTAGATACGTTATGGAGATGCATGGAAATGTGTTGAGATTCACTGAGCCTGAAAATGCAGTTTGGAGAGTTGGAAGTTTGTCTGAGTGAAGAATAGAAAAATTGTGTGTTTGGGGGAGGGGGGCTGGTACAAAAAATAATCTGCTCCATGACACAAACCTGTGATCAGATTGGGACCATGTGACTATTTGAGATCAGTTGCAGCCTTACCATTTACATGAAAAAATTGATCCTATTAATTGGGATGAATTCAGATTTTTGCCATGCGTTCATTGTCACCGCTGTTATTGTGCTATGAAATTGCAAATGATCATGCAGCACCAGACCTTAAGCAGAAGTCTGCAAACTTGCCAAATGGATCAAATTGGAACTTATTATAGTTATTTAAACCTCATGATATAAAACAACCATGAGGGAGCCAGCTTTCTGTTTAAAGCCTTCCTAAAGGTATCTTACATCTTTACTTCTCTACAGCTTGACCCAGATTAGGCAGTGTGGATCTGTTGGTTCAACAGGAAATGTTAACACTCCACCAGTATTTCAAACAGAGAGTTGTTACAGCCATACACAATGATTGGTTGAATGGGAATTGTAAATAAGCTCTGTAAGCCAGTACATCAGATCGAGAATTTACTAAAATAAAAGTGCTAACTAGGCGTTTAATTAATGCTCTTGTACTCTGCAGCTTTCTTCTTGTGAATGATTTAGGACAGGAGACATATATTATGGCTGTGAATTGAGCAAATACATTTTAACACTGTATCATGCATCATCACCAGTGCTGTAATCACGTTTCTTTTGTACAGTACATCATTGCAATGCTGAATGGGTGTAGATTTGTTTTAGCAAATGCAACTACTTAAAAAGATAGAAAATAGCAGCAAGAAGGGAACATGTTAAGTATAAACTGCATCTTATGATTCCATTAATTAAAAAAATACTATGAAACAATTAATGATGAAAACCAGGATGCAGAATGAGATGAATGAGTTTGTTAAAAACAGCGTCCTTAAACTGAATTTCTAAAGGTTGCCAAATCTAAAACTACTATTTTGATTATTATGGAAAGACATTTTGGTTGCAAATCCCTCTCAGCTGAGAGAGGGAGTCCTTCAACAATCACTGCTCTCTTTCAGAGAAGTTATCTGAAGTTAGTGTTGCGCTCAAAGAAGAAACAAAAGACCCCTTTACAGTCTACGTCATCAAAATGATGCACATGTATTTGGTAACAGAAGTTAGCAAGCTTTAAACTCTGAATTAAACTGTAACCACAATCAAAATGTGTGGTTGTTCTGTGGTTGATTGTCAGAATTGATGCTCCTTGTGGACTTCAAGTTCTACGTAATTCTGACAGGATCACAACAGTTTCAGTTTAACAGGTGTTTTGGTTTTAGGAGTGACCATGTTAAATGCAGACTTTCAGCCAAACAGCTGTGGTACCATGAAGAGCCCTCGTGAATGAATCAAACTGAATCAGTTATGCCTTTAGAGAAAAACTAAAGCAATTGCAAAAGGTGCATTCGGCTGATAGTTACCAGTTGATAGGGTAACGATTTACACTGAAACACCGGTGACGTCTGTGACTGCGAACCATCAAATTTGCCTTTGAAACTATCTCAGTGTCAAAGCAGACATGGTCCATCCTTAATGCTCTCTCAAATATAATCAAGGTTGATGATGATTGTTATAAAACACATGGACAACAGTCGATCATCAATGTTTGACAGACTGTTGACGAGCGAGTGAGCATGACGTTGATGAAAATTGTGTGACATGCTCAATTTTTGTCTTCTCACTTACATAATTAATTATGCAGACAAATCCCCCATGAGGAAGGCAGCACTACTTCCTGTTATAATCATACCTTAGTCTCAGCTAGCCAGCGATGAGGGTCTTTCACTAATCCAGGTTTCTGGGAGATCGCCTGTTGAAAGAGCACAGACATATGCAAATGAGAGCTTTGCTCCGTTAGTCAGTATGCACATTAATAATAATATTCCACAATAAGAAGAGCAAAAGTTAAACATTTTGTTGACAACTTTTTACAGTTATATGTCTTCAAATACAAATACATATAAGACAGCAGGGGTTATAGAATGTAACAGAAAAAACAGTAATAGTGATCGAAATACAGCCGGACAAAATGAGAAAAACAGCCTCCTGTCAAACCCTTAACTTCTGTGAAGAAGTGCTTCTGCCAACTTAAATTGGTGTGCATGTTTGTTAAACTGCCTGTGACAGTACACATGCACACACACTAACACACTGAGGTTTTATGTGTGTGTCATAGAAATGAGCTCAGGGAGTATGTTTCATCCTTAGCAGACAAGCTAGTCAGCAGCAGCAATACAAACTGACTGTCTGCCAACTCCTAATGACTGCTGACCACACACACACACACACACACACACACACACACACACACACACACACACACACACACACACACACACACACACACACACACACACACACACACACACACACACACACACACACACACACCACACACACACACACACACACACACGATATACACTCATAAGACAAAAGGACACTCAGATATACAGATACAACAGATAACTAGACCTCACTCCCCTGAAAGCACAGCTCTGCCAACACTATGCTGATGTGTCAGCTCTGTGTGTGGAGTTTTCTCTGAAGGTTATTAGTTTGTGTTGTGCTTCATAACCTACACGGTTCACATGATGAGATGAGAACCTCTCATCAGTACCTAAAGTACAACAATACATATAATTCCAGCCACAGTATGTATTGAAGTTTTTATCACAACACTGTGTAGCCAATCAGGCCTCTGTTCAGATGCAATTAGGGGTGCACTTTTCCCACTGCAGCACTGAGTAGCTGGTCATTATTTCTCATTCTTTCAGATAGAGATAGTATGGACACCAGCAAGAAACCTGGATTAAAAAAAAAAACAGGAATAACTGTAAATTCGCAACAATTCACTGAGCCTGCCAGACACCCTAAAGAGGCAGTTCAATCCAAAGCTACCTTTTCTAATTTGTGTTTTTCTATGTTTACTGATTGCTCAGACACGACTAGGTGGGCATTAAGAGAACAGAAAAAGATTCCTGTGGGTGTGCTGCTTAAGATAGCAATGAGACTCAGGTTTCAAAGAGGTAAAGTTTAAGTAAGAGATCCTTGAAAATTAAGCTTTGACAGGGGCTGAAACACTGCAAAGGTTTTCGTTATATCACTCTAAAGAGAGAGCATGGAAGGTTGTTGAATCTTCATTCTTAAATTGTTCACGGTCAACATCTCAATCTCAGGCAAGCTACATCAGTATCTTCTTTTAAAACGTGTCTGAAAACATATTTTTATCCAAAGGCCTTCTTGTAATATTATGTTTAATACATGATACTGTATCTATTTTAAACGTACTTTTATTCTTGTTTTTCTTTTATTCACTCCTTTATTTGTTTTACTGATTTTTAATTGTTTTATAGTTTTGATTGTTTTTAGTCGGTTCTCTTTTACTCTTTTACTCAGCCGTTGCTTTAATTTTTTTTCTTAAATTTCATATGTCTTGCTAGTTCAACATGTCCCCCTGTCTTGCTTTGTTCATTATTGTTGGGTTTTTACGATGGAAAGCAGTTTGTAACATCTGTATTGATAAGTGCTAAAGCGCTGTCTCTCGTCTTCTGATCACTCAAAGAGTCTTAAAATGACATGTTACATTCACCCATTCACACTACATTCATACACTCTGCTATGTAGAGCTCCACACGTTTGACTAATCCCATTCACACATTGATGGCACAGCACCGGGGGCAGTTTGAGGTGAAGTGTCTTGCCCAGGACCATTTTGGCATGTGGACAGCTAGATCTGGGATCGAAACCCTGACCTCCTGATTGAGGAAGACCGACTCGACCACTGAGCCACAGCTGCCCAATAAAGTTAGGCCAAGTTTAAATTCATTGCTACACTACAGATAAAGCTAGGGGTTCTTTAAAGGGTTCCATGTAACTGTAACTCGGTTGAAGCAGATGTCTGTCTAACATGAGTCTGGTTCTGCCCGAGGTTTCTGCCTGTTAAAGGAAGTTTGTTCTTGCCGCTGTAACTTGCTAAATGCTGCAAAGTGCTCTGCTCATGGTGGATTAAGATGAGTTCAGACTGAGTCTTACCCTGTCTTGATGTTGGGTCGTTGTTAATGACATAACATAGAGTACGGTCTAGACCTGCTTTGGTTTGTAAAAGTGTCCTGAGATAGCGTTTGTTGTGATTTGGGGCTATATAAATAAAGATTGATTGATTGATTGATTGATAATGGTGTTATTGTATCGGTAATGGTTTAAGCAGTTTACGAAATGTTCTTTGATGTCTTTTAAGCAGTTTTGCACCCTGAAACACAAACATACTGAAAAAAAAACAGAACTCCCATTCTGCTATACTGGAGGGAAAAAAAAGGCATATGACCAAATAATACAGATTCACACTCGCAAACTCACACACAACCGCGAACAAAGCTCACAAAAAAGTACAACCTCTTCTTCAAGTGCACCCTGGTGGCAAGGTGTTTACGCATGATCAACAGCCATGGAAAGCACACAGCAGGATTTTTTTTAGACCTATTCTGTCCCGAGCTTGACAAACAACAGCGTCACTGCACAGGTGTCAAGCAACTTTTTCAAGCTGTCACTCAACACCAGATCCAAGCAGAATGAATTTCCCAAGTTGTTGCCGCGACAGCTCAAAGAACGGCGATGGCGTGCTGCTGTGCAGAGGTCCCCGTCTCTGGGAGTTTACAACCACACAGCAGAGCGTGTGACTATGTGGGAGGATAAAACATGCCTCTGTGCCTCTCGCTCTCTTTACTTTTTCCTGAACCATCAAAGCAGTTCAGCGCAGCGGCAGACAAAAAGGAGGTGAAACTGTTGAAAAACTGAACAAGTAGGCTGGGAGTTCAAAGTGCTGTCTGCTGGGTTGAAGTGAAATAAATGCCACTATTTTCTCAGTAGCACTGCTGTGGAATCCGAGTGTCTGCCACTGCTAATTTAGATGCGTGACTGCATGGTGTGTGTGCCCCTTTCAGAAGCAAGTAAATCTCTGACTGTGTATCTTTGGTTACAGTTTGTTTGTTTCACCTCCTGCTAAGAAAATGGCAGAGATGGGAAAGTCTAGAGAGACACATATGGTGGAGAAGATGTTCAGACTACCAGCACCTGGATGAGACACAGCAAGATGTTTCCATAAAGATAAGCAATGTTAAACACCTATAAGGTTGAGGAAAAAGACTACTGGCTATATTCAAACACAAACATTTCACAAGTACACGGTGAGAATTCACGAGAGCCAGCTGAGCCCAGAAAAGAGGATGTGGACAGGATGTTTGTGAGAAGTGGGAGAAAGTCAGAGATTTGGCCCCACAAGGTTGCACAGGTTTAGCATTTAGCACAAGACAAAACACATTTGTCATAGACCGTTATTCAGATGTGTTTATCAACCTGTTGGGGTTTTCTGAAAGTAGTGGAAGCATTTTGTTGCTATGAAGCACTTTCATTTAGTTAAAATGCGCCTTAGCAGCTGACAGTAACATACAGCAAACTCCCAGCAGACACCACACCACCCCCTTAGTTATCCTCACCTCCTTCTGCAGCACAACACCTTCCTCAAACTCTATTGTTTCCAAAGGCAAGGAAGCAGAGCACCAGGAGGTAACTGAAACCTAACATACCCTTAACTGTTAATGATTCCCCTCATTAGGCCAATCACTAGTGAGTTTGACTTCTTTTCAACATGACAGATTACAGATGAGGCGGGGCGTTGGATCTCATGTCTGGCTGCAGCACTGCTGGACCAGATTGGGGAATCTATATAAGCAGATAAGAGCTGGCGGGGTTCATTAGCCGGGAGCAGCAGAGGAAAGCAGATTCAAGCAGGGGGGAGTGTGTGTGTGTGTGTGTGTGTGTGTGTGTGTGTGTGTGTGTGTGTGTGTGTGTGTGTGTGTGTGTGTGTGTGTGTGTGTGTGTGTGTTCATTAGTGTGCAAGTGTGTGGGTAAACTGTATTCATTGGGCAGTATTAGTGTTGTTCAAAAGTACTGAAAAAACTTTACCAAGCTAATCAGGCTCCAATGTGTTTAATATTGAATGTATGCAATAAACTGCAAGATATATCTGTATATATTGGGCTGGCAAAGAAATTAAAATCCCTTAAAACGCCACCATTTTTTTATGAACGATTAACGAACACATGTGACATGATCTTTAATATACAGTCTGTCTGTGATGTGACCTGTGGTCCACATTAACAGCCATAGTCTAGATGTGATAAGACTGCAGTTCCAAACAGCACCACAAGAAGGAAAGTTCTTTCTGTGTCGTTAATGTGAGACTCCATGTTCGTATGCTCTGATCATTGACTCTTTGACTCCGACTCCGACTTTTAGAGGAGTAAATGGTGACGACTTGGTGCAGATTATGCCGACCTTCTACTACTCTTAATAACATTTCCAAACTGCCTGTTAAATCTTAACTATTCAAACTATGTGTAACATTTGTATATACCTTTAAATTTGTATTTTATTTACCTATTTCTATTTATTTCATTTATTTATTTTATTTTTGGGGGGGCGGGGTTGTATTTATTTGTACTCTTTTTTTCAAACCTTTTTCATTTGTGAGAAAGACATGACAAGTGATATAACAAATAAAGGACAGAAACAAAAAAACAAAAACAAAACAACAATAAAGGACAGACAGTATACAGACTAGGGATGGGAATTTACAGTAATCCTTGTACTTGATTACTCAAATTACCTAATGAAAGACTACTCAAGTACTCGCAATTATTATTATTTTTTAACCGTAAACAAAAATAAATCAAAGTCTATTTTGGTTATTGGCAGGCTAATCTTCTCTGCTCTGGTTTCGTCACAACGATGTGTGCTAACAGAGCGAGCAAAAGACGTGACGCAAGACTGCCTGTTATTGGTCTCCGCTGATTTCTCCTTGTATGTGGTTAAGCATCAAACTAGTATTTCTATGGTATGCAAGTTTAACGCCACATATTTGGACTGCAAATTAACTTCATCGTTTTTTTTGAAGTACTTCCAGACATTACTTTTTTTAACTGACATGTCGCAGGTGTCGCAGACTGTTCTGTATTTGTTGTGCTTTTGCTTTCGGTGGAACAATATGTTCCCAGAGAGTTGCCGTAGCTGCCGTTAAACAGTTGCTTTTGCTGAAATCTGGCTCGGTGTGTACTAAAGCTGAAGCCGTGGCCGGAGAAGTCATACGTTTATATCCTGTTAATTATTTTCCTACCAAGTGTATTCAGTTAGGCGAAAACAAAAAGCGCATGGTCACACATGGTCACACATGTAATGCTGTATGAGTTCAAGTTATGTTGCCGGGGCGCGAGTAACAAAATGCTACTCGAATAAGTGGGTCAATGGAGAGTACCCGAGTACTCGAGTATTCGTACCCATCCCTAAAACAGACATACACATATTAATGGTTACAGTAATATATTGGTCCTGTTTGTTTTTTTAATTCTTTATTTGTTATTTCTACCCTTCTTCTTGTACTACTCTTGCTACTATGTCTGTGTTGCTGCATCAACCAAATTTCCCTCGTGGTTCATGAAGTATTATCTTATCTTATCTTATCTAACTCACGTTCAACTAATAAAAATAGCGCTTTTGAGAAGTAGCATTGTATGGTTGATGTTATGTTCTGGAAAATAGACTGCTGTGCAGAAATCCCTATCCTATTATCTGTAACTCTCTGATGCTTACCTGTTATCCCGGGGCTAACGGCTAAATGTGGCTGTTTTAACTATCTGGTGTGTTGTAGCTGTTTGGCAGGTAACCAGGCTGTCAACTCAACTTGGCCTCTTTGTCAGCAGTTTGAAAATAGGTACAGCCATCTTTGCTCCATGTTTTATACAGCATATGTTTACAACTGAACATAACAAAGCATAAGACTGAGTGAATCGTGTTACTGTTTGTCAGCATGGACTGACCAAAAGCTGAATCAAACACGGGACTACTTTATAAACCAAATCACTGAGAAAACTATCAAATGTTTTTCTCAGTAGATGTTGGATCATCAGAGCTGAATAGTGAGTCAAATGTGGACCAGGAATAGAAAGGTCCACTGGGTTAACAATGTTTCTCTGCTCAAGTGGATGAAATATCAATGTTATGTTTTGTTTGGGAGTGTATTTTGGAGCAGAGGCAAAACTCTGCTAAGTGGAGCTCTGAACACAAACACACATATTACATTATTCATTAAAAACAATGAAAAATCAACAGAATCATCGATAGTGCAACAAAGTAAATACCTGCAGTTTGTCTTCACCATTCCTAGCAAGACTGCGACAGGTTGCATCTAGTTCCTCACCCAGAGAAGTGAGGACTGCCTCTCGCTCTGCCTCCAACAGCAACACCTTCTCCTCCAGCATTACAAGCTCTGACTCTGAGGCACGTCTTCGTTCACCTGACCTGACCTGTGTAGGATAGAAGAGGGCAGAGTGGGGTAATGTAGCTGCATATTAGCTATTAGTGTGCTTTTTATTATGTAATCTGTATCTTGCATGGCAGTATAGGGAGTGTTATTGCAAGAGATGTTCCCAAGGTAAGCAGGAAATTCAGGGAGGAGAGAAATGCAGGTTCATTTTTCTGGGATGAATTTCCAGTGTTGTTGTAGTTTAGTCAGTTAAACATACACAGAAAGAGAGACCTCGGGCACCAGAGACACAAAAAAAAGCCTCTCACACAAACAAACCTAGTTAAGTTTCCCTCTCTGGCTTGCACTGTCAATAGTTTCAGGGTCCCTTAACAGGACACACAAAATCAATATGTCCGAGGCACAGGAACCGTCTGATCAGTGCTGCCCAGGGGCCGTGGATCATTATCCTGTCCCTGGGATAATAAACCACCATGTTACATTAATAAAAGACCCTTTTCTCCCTTCACCCAATCTTAGATCAATACATGGATCCCCCCAAAGAGCCCTTAACAACTTATCAGGTACCTGTCAGAGAGGTGAATAGAGGTTCAATACTTCTGCAGCTGTAAAACACCAAAGGGTGTATTGATAGGGGCCCTCTAAAAATAGTGCTGATGTGGCTCCAATTAACCTTAAATGTTCGTATGATCACATGACCATACCAGATATCCTTGCTATGTAAGGCCAGAAACAAAGGAAGGGATATAGGATACTAATAGGTTATCATTTAGATGTTTTGTTTCCTCTTGTTGTTTTCATATTTGATCCACCAACCAAGACTTACTGTGCTAATTTGTTCAATCAATTGACTGTTAATGAAACTTTGAGACTGCTCTATTGGAACAGCCAGCCCTCTACAACAGAGGGTTCCCAAACTTTTCAGTCTGCGACCCCCAAAATATAGGTGCCAAAGACTCACCACCCCCACTGTCCCTCAAAGTGATTTAATGTGGCTTCATTTAGCTGGTCTGCAGAAAGTTAGCCTACTTATATGAGCATGTGGCTGTGTTTCCTGTGCCTTTATGAATTAACCTGCTGCTACTGATGCCTTTGACAATTCACTGTTCACTAACTCTAAACTTAGGAGTCATCTGGCAAAAAGAAAGGCATAAAACTCATTACATTTCTATTTTCAAGGTTTTGTTTCAAGTTTGGCTACTATTTTTGTCCATATTTTTGGGAACCCCTGCTCTACAACAGAGATGCATTTTCAGATTATCTATATCTGCTGAAAGCTGTCACATCCTTACAGTTTACCTTTTACTGTCCTCTAATTGAAACATCTGCTGAGGTGCCGATAGATATATTTTACCTCCTCTACAATAACAGATACTCTGCCTGCGTTGGAAGTATGGCAACATTCAATATTAGTCACCATGTTGGCAAAACAAGGCAGAGGAAGCAGGGCTTACTTTGTCATCCAGTTCCTGTTTGAGTAGCTGGTACTTTCTCTGGAGGAGTGCATGTGCCTCGTCTTTTGTGCTCAGCTGAGCTGCCAGCTTATCACACTCATCCTTCATCCTGTCCAAGTTGATGCGCAGTGCCCTACACAGCTCCTTGTCTGACGCTGCATCTGCCTAGGAGAGAGTGGATTTGTTTAAGAAGTGATACAGCGACAATAGATTCAGATAATCTTGACTGATTGGGCTGCAGAAATACAACGAAGTACAGTTTGTTCAGACCTTAAAAATATGAGGGAAATTAGTTCAGAATGTATGCAAGATAGTTATTGCATATTGATTGTATTGACCTAAAGAGGCTTTATAAATCACTTGTACCCTAACAATTTATAAAGGGTCTTCAGTCAAGTCTGGCAGGTACAGGTTAGGTCTGACGTGACATTCTGTGCAGAGAACATAAAGGTCAAGAGACTGAGTAAATCCTTTTGACAAGACTCTAAAACCATGTCCGTAATCCTTGTCTCAGTCCAGCTGAGGCGTGCAAAACAAATCAAGCCTCAAATATGAGCTTCTGATCTATAATGATCACATCAGCAAACACAGCTCAAGATATAGAAAAGTGGAATAAACAACAATGATTGAGGACTAGGAGTTACAGGAGTGACACACACATAGAGAAAAAAAACAGAAAAGCAGAACTGCTGGAAGTGAGAAGAGAGGAAAAACAGATGGAGAATACAAAATTAGAGCTGGAGGGAGGCAGTAAGAGGGGGATTAAGGCAGAGACAGAAAGAGAGAGAGGAGATAGAGTGGAGGAGAAATCAGGAGTGAGAGGACAAGGACAAGAAATCAGAATATTTAAGCTTTTCTGACAGTTGACTGTATCAAAACTGTAATACAGGCTTGCGGCTATGCTGTGTGAATATTGGGTGGGCTTCTTAGGGACATCTGCAGTACCCGTAGGCTACTACTTAAAAACATTCGAGCAAACGCCCTTGTCCCCACCGCACTCGGAAATGACACCATTACAATGAGCTATGTCAGATATTAATGCCATTCAGCACAGCTAATGGGCTAAACTCAACCATATCAGGGAGGACCATGCCCCTTAAGAAACAATGTTCCCAAGAGGGCTCATCATTGGAGATATCGAAGGAGGGGAGGGCGCTGAGGGAATAAGTCAAGTGGAGACCCATCTCCAGCACTCCTTGATGAGACTTCAGAGGTCTGATATCAGGGGTTTTTAAATATTCACGCTCTGAGCTTAGGAATGGCCAGGAGAATCCATGGGGCACCACACACCATTAAGGGCTCAGCTATCCTCGATTTACCCGCACTCAGAGGACGCAGCCCGGGCCCGATGAGGAAAATGAGTCTAAATGAGAGTTTTGTCTGTGTCTCGCTGAGTCGGAAATATGCCAGATGTTCAGTGGCTGAGGCATGTTACCCCCGCGCTGGATGTGAAGTTTGTGCCAATAATTGTCGAAATGTCAATTACAGTGTGGCCCTCTGTGATCCATGCCTGTGTGCAGAGAAAACCTCCTCTCTCTGGTTGGTTTATGACCTTGACATCTCTGAAGATTTGACAAATTCGTCACATCTGATACATAATCCATGGCTCGGCTCTGCTTGGTGAAAGGAGGCCTGTAGGTACGTATAAAAGGAATAGTTTGACATTTTGGGGTAATTTTACAGAGAGTGATCCTGAATGATTTATACCCGCTCATGTCTGTGTGATAAATATGTAGCTAAAGGCAGCACCCAGTTAGTTTAGCTTAGCATAAAGATCAAGGAACCTGCAATGAAAACAAGATCTCAGGGGTTTACATACACTGTAGCTTTTGCGTAGTGTTTTTTTTTCTATCGGTGTACAAAAATAGCATGAAGCATCCCACATCCCTTAATATATAAAAACACCCAGCACTCGTCCAGATTGACAAGACACGCAAAATCATAAGGGGATTAAATGAAGCCTGTTGAGCAGAGCAGAGCTGCCTTTCAATTAAAGTCTGTTGTTTGTCTAAATATAAAGCACCTAATCAAAACAAAGGTTGCACACCATGGAGATTACACATGACAGGGCATTAAAGCCTATCACCTAGAGTGCTGTGTCTCTTTAGTTCAATATGAGGAAAAATGTGTGTGTGCTTATTTGCCAGATTCTTTACTGCCTCACTGCTCGACTCCACAAAGTTACCACTCACACATTTTGGCCGAGCTAGCTCAGTCAAGCTTTTATTCTAATCAGACCAGTTTCCAGGTCGAGCATCACCTCAAACAGACATGATTTCAAAGAAGAGTATTCCCATACGTCTGCATATGCTAGACTCGCTCTGTAACTCTACATTTTCTTTACGCAGAAAACACTCATAAAGTAGGGCTCACCTTTACCTCCTTAAAGTGTGCCTGCATTTCATCCCGCTCCTGGTTGCAGAGCTTCACCAAGTCCCGCACTTCCCGGTCCTTCTTCGTCCTGCTGTCCTCCATCATTACCTTTAGATTGTCCAGTTCTTTCTGATGCACCTCTCTCTCCAGCTGCAGCTGCTGTCCCAAAGCCGACCGCTCTTCCTGTGCTGCTGACAGCTTGGCCTGTAGCTCCGAAGCGCTCCTCTGGATCTCCTTCTTGGAGCTCTCCCCGTCTGCCAACCGCTGGGCTAGCTGCACATTGGCTGAGGTCATCTGCTTCAGGGAGGCCTGGAGCTCGGCCTGAGCGTCCTGGTCTTTCTGACAGCGACGGGCTTGTGTGTCAGCTCTGTCTTCCAGCCTCTGGTTCTCTTCCCTCAGTCTGGCCTGAACCAGAACCTGGCGTTGTGTCTCCTCCTCCAGGGCAGCAGAAACCTCCCTCACCTGAGTGAAGAATGCCGTTAGATGACGATCAGATTCCTTTTTCATGGTTTTTGTGACACATTATGCTTTATGTCTTTTATGAGGTGCTTTAAACTAAGACACATTTGTGTGTCTTCTAGAGTATTGAGGACTAAATAGCTAACTTTATTAAGCCCTTAAGAGTTGTTATTATTTATGCTTGGGGTTTTTAAAGCTTGAGTAGAAGCACTAAGTATTAGTACTAAAATCGGTGTTTATGAAACACTATTAGGGAGAAATCTATGGCATCAGAACATCTCCAAATGAGAGGCAGAGATTATTCAAATCATTTTATGTCCTTGGTGATTTGAAAAGACATTTTCCATTCCTAGAAATCTGAACCCCCACCTCTCGCATTTCCTGCTCCAGTGACAACTGGCGCTGCCGGGTCTCAGACAGCTCCACGTCCTTGCGGTGAAGTTCTTCTTCACGCTGGGCCAAACGGCCTAGGATTTCACCGAGCTCCCTGCGGGCCGCCTCAGTCTGCTGGCTCAGCGCCTTCAGCTGGGCCTGGGAGCTCTCCTTTTCCCTGGCTGCCTGGAGGGAGGGAGCAGGAGGAGAAAGTGTGTGTGTGTAGGAGAGGGGTGAGAAAGAGAGTGAAGACAAGAGGAAATGAAGAATGACAAATGAAGAGGAGGCGGGAGATGGTGTAAAAAAAGGAACCGTAACAATAATGATGAGAGGGAGAGAAGGAGTGACAGAGAGACAGAGGGAGAGAAACATATGCAGAACCAGCTATTGCACTGATAGGAAAATGCTGGCACTCAGCTCCCTGATAAGGGACAATGGTCAGGTCTGTTCAAGGCAGATTGCTTCTAATACTCTGGCTTTGACTGGAATTTGCAAAGACTTTGCTGTAGCTCAGAACCTAATCATTTAATTGAGCACTTGATTCTCTCCCCTAATTCATTAAGGGGGCAGAAATGATTTTGTAATTAATTCGCGTCACGTTGAGTATACCAGGTGGGAGTCGGTCTGTCTCTGCGTCTGTGAGGAGCGAGGCTGCTGACTGTGAGTTTAGGGGTGACTCACTCCGTTCAAATGGATGGAAATGACAGAGAGGTGACTTTCATGCTCATAATAACAGTGGGCTTGAAATGATTTGACAAAGAATGACTGCTGTAACGTACTTGCAAAGGTGCTACTTCACTTCATATTTGGTCGCAAAGTTCTTTCAAAATACATAACATCAGAGTTTTGATGTGAATGACATGAAGCCCTCAGAATAAATAAAACGTGAATTAAATGAGTGTCGGGAAGCATTAAGTGTCCAACATCTTTGATTGTTTAGTTCTTACAGCAAAATGACGACAAAGCTTCAGATGTTTTCACATTTATTTGTGTCTTTTAGAAAGTTCATCTCAATATTTTCTAAACCTTCAGTCATTTACAGTTTAGTTTGGTTTTTAGTTTAGTTTACTTTATTTATTATTCATCGTGTCTTGTAAGTCCATAAAGGTGCCCAGCCCATATGGACTTACAAGACACAACAAAAACAAAACAAAATAGGAGCAACAACAGAAGAAGAAAAAGACAAAAGCAGAGCAGTTACAATACTGCACATGTCCAGCAATGACCTAAAGTAATTCAAAAGCACAGTGGTACACTTCAGACATTTGACAGTAACAACAACTAAATCAGACGGAGTGTGCTCCTATGCTGCTGAACAGCATTTAACACAAACTGAGCAAACTGGAACACTTTGTGTGTAAACAGGAACTGAAGTCTATCTTCATCAGACATGGAAAACAAATCAGGACAGTTTTCTGATATTTTGTTGAAAAGGAGGCACCTGAGATCATGATATGATGGACAGTAGAATAAAAAGTGCATTTCATTTTCAACTTCCTCCAGATCACACAAGGAACACTTTCTCTCCTCCTCTGGAACAGAGTGGAAGTGACCTGTTTCTAATGCCAGAGGAAGGATACCACATCTCAGCTGAGCACATACAGACCTCTGAGCTCTGAGCAACTAGGGTTGCAAAGGGGTGGAACATTTCTGGTAAAATTCCATGGGAAGTTAAGCTAGGGAATTTTTGGAAATATCCCAAATTGGAAACTTTCCATGGGAATTATGGGGATTAATGGGAATTATCTTGGAATTGAGGGTCATTTAATGGAAAGGTATCATATCCAAGCATAAGTATTTGTTTTGTTATAAGCAGACATCCATCCAAAATAATTAAAACAGATTTATTTGTTAGTAGAGCTTTATCAAGTGTTAAATATTGTATTGAACAATCAATTCTTTCATTGAAGAACAAAAACATGAATGTTGAGTTAAATATTACTCATCCCCCGACCCAACCCATTCAAAAATGAACAAAAATGCAATCCCAACAAAGTCCCATTCAACATGCAAATAAAAAGGCATCTTCCCTCAAGCTTCTCATGCCTAGCCTCTGCAGGATTCTAGAAATCATCTGTGCATGTGATGGAGGAATGCACAGTACATGTAGGGGACGTGGTCTCTATAGCCCTGCAGTAAGCAGTGTGCTATATGCATGTGATTGAGGAACAGCATAGATATTCACCTGTACTTGTTGAAATCAGTTTTTTTTAGTCAGGATTATGCTAAAATATATTTTCCCCAAATATATTTAAGTTCCCTATTAAGAGCCAACCTTCAATTTAGTAAATGCCTGGTTTATTCACGTTTATTCCCAAAAATTCCCGTTAATTCCCATGGAAAGTTTCCAACTTTGAAAATTCACAGAATTTTGCAACCCTATTTACAACAAAGACTGGGTTGCTTCTCTGTATTGTAGAAGGACTACATGTGACATAAAGCATGGGTATGAGCTTATATGTCCCCTCTTCAAACATCCTTCTAAAAGGGACAGAAGATACAGATGTGTTTGATATTTCAGTCAATTTGGAGAGGGTGGGATAAATGATGAATACTTTGATATCTAAGCTGCTCAGTAACTGAAGAGTGTTTCCTCCTGAAGTGATCTTGATGCTCCTTCATACTCTAATACCGCAAAAAGGGAGGGGCCATTGAGAGAACCCCAAAGAGTGATGACTTTACAGCTGTGGAAACCTGGTTTGTTTCCACCATCCTTTCATTAACATCAGTGTGTTGCAGTGGGATAGTTTGCCGGAGAGAAGTTTTGTTTCTTCGCAGCCTTAGGCATCCCTGCAAATCATTCTACGACTGGAATTTAGAAATACGCTTCACTATGAACCTTATTGATCACCTTTTAGAGCACGCTGTCAAAGTCAACGCAGTGATCCAAAGTCCACAGCTGAGAAAACTCAACCAAAGCAGTCAGTTGTTGTTCACAGTCATTGCCAGTTGGCTACTTACTAGCCCAGCCAACTGCAGCACTTTCAGATTGCTTGAGACAGACTTGCTTGGAGCCAATGAGTGAACCTGTAATTGAGCTGCAGGCCCCAAGTTACAGTGCCAACTGATAACTTTTCAATAAGCTCCAGTGTTCTCCACCAATGTCTGTTTTACTTTTGCTGGATTCTTTGCAACAACAGAGAACTTTTACTTGTTTCAAAGACAAGCCAAAACTGCCAACAGCAACAGAAAAGCAGCCGACTGCAGAGCGCTTTGATTGGGATCTTGGCAGAGACACAGTAGCAGTTGCACTCTAATGTACAAAAACAATAACAATAATGCTATGTGTTAAAATAACACACAGATAATCAGACCTGCCTAGTCAGTGAGTTATTGTATGGATGTATAAAGCCTGCTTGTTGTTAAGTGACAGGTTGTCACTTCACTGAACTGCTAATGGCTGTTGTGTTGAATGAAGAACTGTAGAAACCTTCCATGCATTTTTATTTCTCTCAGGATTGGCTCTGTTTTTGAGAGCATGTGAGTCCATGTGCTTGGATGAGGAAACGCCCACCCATGAGTAAGAATCCAATCACAATGCACTACAGTCGGGGGAAGCTGACAACACTGGTGTCAGATTTAAGGCATGAATTTAGGATGGCGAGTGTTGAGGAGAGGCAGCAGTATAAGGATGCACCACCGTCTTTCATTATGAGTTGTTTTTTTATTATTATCAGGTTTTACTAGTGATGTCATGTAAAACACTTCTAACATGACTGCACTTCTGTAGCCCCATCACACAGCGATACCACTGACGAAATCAGGACAGCTGGGCAGGTAACACAGTCATCCAAAAAGCAACCGTCCGTAACTGATGCCTTTCATCATACAGACCCCACTGGTTCAAAAAGACACAAAAACATAACAAGGGCAGAGGGGATGTTCATCGCCAAGAATCTGCAGCTGTTTTTGGTGATTGGAGATGTAGGCTTTCGTCACGATTATTACAAAGTACACTCTTGCACATTTTTCTGAACTTAAGTAATTCACAACCTCTATGAAACAACGCACAGACATAAGGCACAGAGCCTCGCCCTCACCTCCTAGACAACAGAGAGTTACCACTATAGATTGTATAAAAAATGATGGTAGTCTCCGTGACGTCACCCATCTGTTCCTGAAGAGTTGTTTTGAAGTCAATTGTCGGAGGGTGCCATATTGGAAATTCTGAACACTTACTGTACTTTGTCTTAGCTACGGTGAGGTAAAGATGCAGGCCTTTAGCATTTTAGCTATAAACTACAGGGTGCCCACCTGTCAATCAAGTCAGCCATGCCCTTAATTAGGCAAAATTTGTACGTTTAATATTGTCAAGAATAACGAGTTATGAAAAAATTCACCCCTTGTGCAGAGCGTGCTGAGAATGAAATGAGCTATTCAGACCTAAGTAGTTTTTTGAACCAGGCTGTAAACATGATTATTTATTCTCCAAATATCGTCCTTTTCGAATTGGTGTGTATCTGGTTTGCGGTGTTTCTAAGACTGGAGGTTGCCGCTTGGTTACCCCACTGTGATGGTACACTTTATATCAGAGTGGGGAATGAAGAGCAGAGGTCTCCAAACTCATCCCCTGTATCAAAGTCATACTAGTGCGGATTTGGCAGAGGAGTTGACAAATGCAGTTAATACCTGGACGTCAGAGAGGGGCAACATGTAACTCCCTGCAAGCACTGATAATATTTTGTTTATATATGTATATTTATTTTATATCCTGCAATATATCAGACGTGTAAAAATAGAAATGTTTTTTTGCTTAAGGTGTAAAGTAAAGAAATAGTTTGGGAATTTTTTCTCCACTTGCTGTTACACTACAACAGCTCAGGTCATCAGAACCAAACCAAACTGCCTGTATTGTTGCCTCCCTTGTTGACAGTGTAATTCATGCATCTGCATACACCTACCTGCGACGCTTTGTCAGTATGGTTCTGAGCCTGGGCCCTCTCCTCCTCCAGCTCCCTCTGCAGTCTCCTACACTTTGCCCTCCACTGGCGCACTGCCTCTTGGGCTCTGGTCTTCAATTCATCTCTGCTCCTGGTGCTCTCCTGGAGTAATGCCTCTGTCTCCTTCCTCTCCGCCTGCCTTTGGCTCTGAAAGGATGAGAGTTTACAAATAAGGAACAGTTTCATTCTTTATAATGGGAACCAGAGTTTTTTAACCACGGGTGTATCCTTAAATCTCTTACAGACCTAATTCTGTGGAAAATCATTACTGCACTGTTTATTTTTCACTTCTTTACACACTTTTTCTGAACTCACACACAAATTGCTTTCAAATTAAATTGCCACTAGAAGAGGCACCTCTTGTTCCAAGTCCTTGGATTAAATTACCACTGATGAATTACAGTGGGGTGCAATAAGCAATAATAAAATACCTGTATATCCCTTAACTGTTCAAGCATTCGGAGCTGCTGCTGCTCCCGCCGTGCCAGGTCAGATGACAATTCCTGGTATATGAAAAAGAGAAGGTCAAGAGCGTGTGTGTGTTTGTGTTGCATCTACTGCTAACAGGGAAGGAGACAGAGAGGGAGGGGTGAAAGAGAGACGGAGTATGAATGAAAAGGTTTAGAACAATGGAAGAGAAAAGAATGGAAAGACGAGTTTAAAGACAGGAGCAGAGAGGAGAGATTTTGTATGAAAGGGCAGAGGATAGCAAACAAAGACGAGGACAAAAGGTAAAGACATAAAGGTCAAAGAAGGTGTGGACTGTGTTTACAAGCTGCCTACAATTGGATTATCTGCAAGGCTGGTCGGAAAAAAGCAGTCTGAGTTCCACTGGATTAACTTCATATCCACAACAAAATCACTACCACTTTGAAGTTTCAACTTTGATTGAAGTCTTAAGAAAGGGCATGCGAGGTGAGCCTGGTGCAGAGGACTCTGAAAAAGACTGTCAGTTAGAAGTAATTAGACACAGACTGATTAGTCAGAGCCCTATTACACTCTATATAAATTTAGTCACTGAGAAATTGAATCTTCCAGCCTTTTCTTCTCATTATACTTCATTTTTGCTCATTTAGCGTTAAAATGAAGCATTTCTGACATCTATTTTGATCTTGACATAAAAACCATAAGAGGTGCCCCAGGTGATACACGCAAACACTGACTTCATCTCTTAACACCTACTCGGCAATGAGGGAAGCGTGGGAGTTTAAAACCCAGTCAGTGAAAGAAACATCAGAGATTAGAGGAATGTGCCAATGCTTAAAGTGCTGCTATTTCTACTAAGGTTTTATTGATACCCACCAGAGCCTTGAATTCCCCTGTTAAGGAAGAGAATATTGCTAGTTTTTCTTCCTTTTTTAAAAAATGTCTTGTTACACTGATGGAAGTGACACGTCGCACCACTTTGAGAAGCATAAATGACTGATTTCTGGTCTCCTATTTCAACTGTCATTTCATCTGACGATTTTTAAGGGGATCAAGTGGTGTGAAGTTGGCGGAGGATGCAACCACGGATGAAAGAGGATAGACAAACTAAATAAAGCCCTCTAAGGGTAAAGACGGCAAAACAGGCAAAGTCAAAAGGGTCAGCTCCAGATGAGAGATCCTCAATGTTTCCCATTTATTCCTCAGTGTGCTGGACAGACAGCCAACTCGATGACTAAGCGATGAAATGTAAAGCCTCCCCTGAACCAGCGCTCTAATAAGCTCTTCACAGCAACACAGCTTTTTTTATACACACCTCAACTTGTAAGCTGAGCTGGACTCTCTCCTTCTCCTTGCGTTCCAGAGCCCTTCTCAGTTCTTCAACCTCACAGAGGACCGAGGCTTTGCTTAGCTGGACTCTCAGCTCTGCTACTTCCTTTTCCAGGCTGACACGATCTGTACATATAAACAGAAGAGGGAAAATTAAAAAGTTCTTTGGATTCATATCTACGAGCGAAGAAAAGAAACATGGTGACTGCATGGTACTGCCTGACTAAACTAACTTTGAAGGCCTCGTTTTTGTTTTGATTTGGCAGAAGCTGCGAAACGTACTTGGATCTATTTGGCATGAACTCAATTTGGCTCAAAGTGAGCTAAGCTGAAGCCAAAAGGTGAGGGTAAACTGTTCAGAACATCAACTAGCAAGAATAACTTCCTACACACTTCCTTTTTTATTCCCCTAATGAAAACCTTGAAAAATGGCAGCTTGCAAGACCATGCTGTCAGTCAGCTGACAAAGTGATATGTCTTTGTTTCACTGTGACAATCAGCCAGAGTAACTTGATGCCACAAGCTGGGTGAGTCCAGCTCAACTAATGCAGTGTAAATCAGGCTAAATGACTTCAGAGTGGAGAGACTATCTTACCTACTTACTCTAAATCTTGTTTACTGGATGCTGATATGCATAACTCACCGTCAATCTCTTCACTTTGTCACCTGGGGCAGACCAAGAACGGTGTGAGCAGAATATGAATGAAGGGATAAGAGATGTGAATGAAGCCGGATTTCATAAACAATGTGCTGGTATACAGTGGGTACTGTTAATGTCTTCTTGAAGCATTTCAGCATCTGTATTCCATTCTTGGTGACATTAAAATCACAAAAGCAGATAATTCAAGATATTTTACAAGAACATACTGCAAAACTTGAGACTCTTGTAGTGGAATCTGTCAATGTCTAACTTTCACCACCTGATCGTACACCAGTACCATTACAAGCAACACACGGGCACTTATAGGTACGATTTTCAATACTTTCCTCCTACCTCTCCACTCCATTTACTCCACTTTTCAGATCACACATCTGACATTATTTTTCTCCTCTCTCTGTACCATAGTCCAATCAATTCCCTGCTCTCTCAGACACTTCACTTGTTTTGTCTTGATTCTACTTGGCCCTGTAGCTGATCTTAAGGTTTTCTCTCCCCGCTGCCCTGCATTCACCCGTTCTCCTACCCTTAAAGGTAATTTGATCCAGCTATCGGCGAAGCAAGTGTGCTGTCTGGAGATTTTCTTCCAGCAAAAATTGATACAAAAAAATAACACAAAATAGTAGCAGAGATGGCAGAGCAAACTTTTAACCAAGCCATTTGACCTGCATCTAAATCCTCTCTGCCTTTTCTGTGCCTGTTTATCCAGAACTATTTCAGTACCTGAGCTTCCCTGTCCACCTCTTCCCTCCTCCCTGTCAATGTGGCTGCCATGTGGCTGTGCAGCGGGCTGAAACGTCTCCAGCCGGGCCCTCTGAAGCTCATTCTTCTCCCTCTTCGTCCTCAGTAGCTCACCGCGCATATCCTCCACCTGGGGATCATCAGTCGAGTAAGCAGACACAGAGAAAGACATCTGACTGTCTGAGAGCGGGCACTGAAGTACTCTTAAAAGTTGCTGCACTGCTTATTGCTTCGTCCCTTGAGGTTTACAGAACATCTAAATACACAACTGGGAACAGTCCACACAGACACAAACAAACCTGTTGAACGAGGGACTCCCTGCTCTCCTCAGACTGTTCAAGTAGTCTTTTGGCTCTCTCCAGCTCCTGATCCCTCTGATGAGGTAGTAAAAGAACAATGTGAGGACAACACTTCATGATCAAGTGTTTCAGAAACTACAGAGGAATTAGACGAAGCCTCGGAGTGAGCGGTTCTTGAACTTTTGAGACCTTGTAACACATCAAATGTCGCAAGAACCACTTTCCACTACTGGTGCAATGCAAAAGCACCAGGCTGATGTTAATATTCTCAATATATCATATATTTGGTGTCATAAAAAGTCCACCCTGCATTGCTAATCCAATGAAAGTTGTAATTCTGCATCGTCTAAATGATCTACAACTGATATTTTCAGTCATTTTAATGTTCTAATGTTATATACAAAAGCACCGTCTGATATTAAAATAAATCACATGACATTTGTTTGGTCTTTCAGAAAGACTCATAAGTACAACCAGGTAAATGCCATTTGGAGTAAGTGGGCAACAGGGTTTTATTTGGTATGCAGCATCTACAGCTGTTAGAGTTACAATACTAAGTGAGTTTTAAGGCACATTTTACCAAAAGTCTGATTTTCATAGAGAAAGTTTGACCAAGACTTTGCTTTACCTGCTGCCAATGTTCATTTAAATACCACTCTGTCTAATCTGAAACTTCAGCAAAGTGGTCACGTCAGCATTAAGTAGGGATTTTGGTTTGTAAAACTTGAATGTCTAAGTCAACCTTTTTAAACACAACATCTCACACATTTACCTTGAACTTCTCCTTCTCTGCTTTCAGTAACCTGTCCGTCATGACTTCCTCTCTCTCGTGGCCTTGAATTAGACTCCTTCCGGAATTCTACAAAACACAATATAGCAGCCTCAGCATGTATGATTATGAGAGCACACATATGAAAGTAGTGTAAGAATGAAACACGAGAGGTGCCACTGCATAACGGCACCTTCCTTCCTCCCTTCAAAGAATAAGACATTGGCATGATGGTGGATTTGCTCAGGAGCTTAGATCCCCCTCATTCTGAGCGGGCTGCGGTGATGAATTACCGGCTGCTAGCAATAACATCTACCCAAGTGACTCATCATCTATTTGATTCAGATCGCAGCGGGCCCATCGGTGGGGAATAAATGTGCCCTGTGCTCTCCCTCCTCTCCTGCTCTTTAGTAGTGAAAGAGATTATTTTCCTCATCATTTCCTTATGCTTGTTTATTTACCCTTAATTTTTGGGACAAATGCGTTATTTCCCATCGCCCCGGGCCCTGCTGGTGTCCCATTAGGGCACTACGAAAAAGAGAGGGATGCAAATGAATGGGTAGCTACTAGCATTACACAGTGTTCTGGAAAGAAAAAAAAAAGTGCCTCACAAAAAATCATCAGTCTGGATGTAGCTACACAGCGCCCCTCTGTGGCCAACTGGTGAACAGCGGAGGGTGGAAGGACTGATGTCATAGCACTGATCAGCTCATGCAAAATAATGTCTTCAACTCAAGTTACTGAGGAATAAATGTGGTTATTTTAAATATCAACTTATAGCCACATGGATGTTAAAGTAGCATGTGTGTCTAAATGAAGAACAGCTGTGCAATAACAAAAACTAGTGTGCTCTGTGCTGACTGAGCACTGCAGTGAATCCAGAACACTGAAGTGCACCTAATGACAGCACCTAGCTGGACAGCTATTAATGCTCTGAGAAAAATGAACACCTAACAAAAGTAGAAAAATGACATGATTGGCATGAGATACAGGAAAGTAGTAATTAAATTCTTGGTGACCATTTCCACAGCATCAAAGCTCTGACCTGGGTCTGTTTCACAGCCTCATAAAAGCAGGGACAGAGGGCTAGGTGACAAAGTGGGAGCTCTGCTTTACCAGAAGAAAAAAAAAGACTGTCACTCCACAGAGTTCACCCTCCACCCTCCATTTGTGTGATGGACATCAGTTGTCAGCATTTTGCCAAAATTCCAGTGTGTAATTACGTGGATAAGATAACTAATCACACCAATTACAGACAGCAGTTTGGGCTCTTTTCTGACAGCTTTTTCTGAAGGTGAACAATAATTATTCAGCAAAGATCACTTGGTGTGTCAGCTTTCATGTTTCAACACTGTCAGAGACAGAAACAAGAAATTAGTTAGTGTTTAAATATCAGTAGTCTGTTTTGTTACTTTGAAAAAGCAACAAGGACTTGCAACTATTGACAAGAAAACAGAACTGCTGATTGAGGAGCAACACTCTGAATAATTCAAAACTCTACAGGTTATTCTTAGCACATCATCGTCTTGTTTTTAAGTTCTACATGTTTTGACAGATTTAACTTATAAATCCAGGAATCAACTTTGAAACTCTGGTAGAAGCCACTGAGAAGGCCTTATCAGCCCCAAATCCCTCCTCCCAGGACTTCTCAC
This sequence comes from Notolabrus celidotus, assembly GCF_009762535.1. NCBI lineage: Eukaryota > Metazoa > Chordata > Actinopteri > Labriformes > Labridae > Notolabrus > Notolabrus celidotus. Next base: position 25,915,701 of record NC_048284.1, read on the forward strand.
ACAGCTTTGACAGTTTCACTGTCATCTCTCTCTCTCTCTCCTCTATCCCTCTCTCCAACCCCAACTCGGTTGAGACAGATGTCTGTCTAACATGAGTCTGGTTCTGCTCGAGGTTTCTGCCTGTTAAAAGGAAGTTTTTTTTTTGACGCTCTAACTTACTAAATACTGCGAGGTGCAATTCTCATGATGGATTAAGATGAGATAAGACTTGATCGTATCCTGTCTTGGTGTTGGGTCTTTGTTAATAATTTAACATAGAGTGGTCTAGACCTGCTCTGTTTGTAAAAGTGTCTTGAGATGGTGTTTGTTGTGATTTGGCGCTATACAAATACAGATTGATTGATTGAAAACAAGAACATCGCTTAAACGCTCTTCCAGCTCCGTAACATCTTTGTCTTACTCCCACCCTCTCCTCTTCCACTGCAGAAACACTCATCCATGCCTTCACATTTTCCAGACTGGACTACCGCAAACAGCATTCTCAACAGTCTCCCCTCCAAGGACATCCAGAAGCTACAATATGTTCAGAACTCAGCCACTCCCACTCCAGAGACCACATCACACCCATCCTGCAACACAGTCACTATCTCCAAATACATTATCGCATTCACTTCAAGATCCTGTCCCTTCATACCTTACAGATCCCCTGAAACGTCACTCCCCCATTCACCACCTCAGATCATCAAATGCCATCCTCATGACCCCTATCATCAGGACCAAGCACCACATCTTTGGGGACAGAGCCTTTGCCATTGCTGCCCCAACCCACTGGACCTCCCTCCAATCATCCACAACTCAGACTCACTGTCCTCATTTCAATCCAGTACTTTATGCATGTACAGTATAGACATTGCTGACATTTGACATAAACTATAGACTGTAGGTCTTTGTGTCTGCATCTCACTGCAAGCCTCTGATGACATCCATGGGGGTTAGGTTTTACATGATACACTACTCACAAAAAAGTTAGGGATATTTGTCTTTCGGATGAAATTTCAAAATGCACCAAAAATGCAGTATAACATTACAGGTGAACTTAATTTGACCTTCTCTAAACCTTTGAATGCACATATCCAACTGTTCAATGTTTCAGTACTCACTGCATAACATTCTGTTCTCTAACAAGGTGATTAACCAAAACCACAAGTATCTGATCCACAAATCAACCACTAAATGTTCTGGTTCAATGACACGTTGTATCTAAACAGTCCTCTTCATCCCGCTGTTCACATTTGACATCATGAGACCAAGACGACACCTAACAATCGATCAACAGTACTGAGTCCTTGTAGAAAGTCGTAACCCCGCACCCCAGAACCTGAACGACCTGAGGACAGCCCTTCAAGAAGAGTGGAGCTCCTCAGTAGACAATAAGTCGGCTTGTGAACAGCATGGGAGTCATTGTCAAGCTGTACTTGATGCCGAAGGACACATGACAAGTTATTGAGACATCGACATGTTTTTTTGTGGTATACCCACCACTGTTGTTGGCTTTTTTTTCAATACATTGTTTGAGATGAAGAAATTAACATTGCATGCTTCAACTTAAATGCCCTACTTTCATGGCATAATATCACTATAGCATGAACGTTTCACATTTTCCATAAATCTCATCCAAAAGTGGAATATCCCTAACCTTTTGTGAGTAGTGGTATGAATGTATTTCTGTCTTTATGCATCTTTTAATGATGTGTTCACCTTGTGGGGACTTTTGGGTAATTCAATTTGTCTGTCTTGTAAAGGTTTTCCAATACAGTCCAAGCATGATTCCTACGTATTCTTTTTGGACTGCTGGACTTGATGCATTATGTATACTTCTTAGAGAAATGCACATGACTAGATGTGGTGAAAGGTTCTGATCGTCACATGTTGCTGTGAGTCTGTTCTGTCATGGTTTGCCAACAGAGTTCCTTTCATTGAAGGTTTGTCTTCTTCTTTTTGTGTTTAATTTTTTGTTTGACTTATTTGCTGTTTATTAAGTAAAACATCAACAATCTTGGGACTGTGTATGAATCAAATTTGACTAAATTTGCTACATTCACATCATGTTGATATGACTCAATGTGCTTAATTACTGATCCCTGAATTAATTTCAATAGTTTTGTATTCTAATAATCCATCACATCCTGTCTTCTCACCTCTGCTGGATTTATATACCTCATTGGTAAATATATAAAGTAAGTTTTTGGTGTCCTTTCTAAGTCTACAGAGCACAACAGTGATAACAGGTAGGTGTTGGGTGGAGCCATTGGTGGAGACGAGTGTCACCTCCTGGAGCTCGTCAGACACGGCCACCCGCTGATCGGTCCTTCTTCCTCGTTCTCCAGCGTGCATCTCTCTCTCTAGCTCCTGCAGTCGTCGCTCTACACGAGACGTCACCTGCAGACAGCAAGACGTAGGATGCCTCAGGTCACACAAACATCTCTGGTGCAGGAATGGCGGCGAGATATGATAAATGAGGCACCAGGAAATTAAAAATCTGACGGGAAGTATTACATTTAGGATGCAAGAACTCCTGGTCTAATCAGGAAGTATCACATCCACCTGTAAGAGACAGCTAATACCTTTATCTTGTCGCGTCCACAGACATGACAAGATAAAAGATATTAGACATGGTGGATGTCTTCTGGAGCAGCATATTTATCAGCAGCGGTGGTGCAGTGAAAAGTCACGTGCCAAGAATTATGCTAAAATATTTGCTAAGTTAGACTTCAGAGGAGTGACTTTTATACAAATGAATACCATTAGTCAGTAGCAGTTTTATATATTTGCGTATTGTATTTCTGATAAAACTGCTTTCATTTAACAATAACTCCAATACTGCATCTTTAAATTCAGCATGCATTCACTGTTTTTCTGAAGCCAACAGCGCTGGAGGGCTCACTTTAAGAATGAATGGAGAAATACTCAGCTATTACTCACTGAGGTCTGTCTCTGGGATGTTGTCAAGTGCCCTGTGAGGCTCTCCATCGCTCGCCTGGTGTCAATATCAGACCTATAAAAAAAAATAATAATAATATGCCATAGATTGAAAATATTTACACAGCGGAGAACTTTGTCATTTTACTCAAGGACATCATTGATCAAAGCGTGAATGCATAATGTGAAGCCAGCAAGAATTATAATGCAGCTGTAGATGTTAGGGTATGGTGTGTGGGGGGGTCATTTTGGCCTGGTCAGCACCACTAAGGAGGAGAGATTTTTTAATAACCTGAAAATATCAAACTCTAATTTATGTAGAGAGAAAAATATGCCTTTTGACTCCAATTTCCAGGGCTGTCTCTTGAAGTTTTAAAATAACACCTTCATCATTTTCTCATCAGGGAGACTTCAAAGCACTTCAACGATGGTTTCCTTTAAGGCTAAAGAAAAACCTTTTAATGTACAGCGGATGAGAAAATTAAGATCAATATCCTGCATTTGGCTCAGTCAGACCCAAGACAAAAGCTGGAATAGAAAATACTGTAGACAATCTACTGCACAGGCAGGCCTCGAGAATATATTACTCAGACATCCTGCACTTTGTGTGGATCACTAAATAAGAATGAGGTTTTCCAAAAACCTTGTGCAGACATCCAAACTCATTCCAAATGTGCTTATGAGTTCAAAGTCAAGACAGACAAACTAATGGAAGAAAAAATAAATAAATACATCTTTAGGGTTTAAAATCACAAGTTTTATGGGCCTTTCAGATGAATTCTTTTTTAGACAGAAACAGAAATAAACACAAATATTTGCAACAATTATTTTTTTTATGTTTGGTTGAATTGGCCTTTAAAATAACCATAAAATGAATGAAATATCACCAAAGTCATCATTTTGCTCTATAAACCATAGAATAGAGCCATCATAAGGCGACTTTAGTCATTTTCCTTACAAAAAACAAGCTATGCCAATCTCACTGTCAATGTCACACAACCATGTCCGTTCACAGAAGAAGCCCTAAGTACCTGTGTAATCATTACCAAGTGTGATCGTGATTAAATTGATGGTGATGCTAGAGTCTTAGGCCTTCTACATTCAAAAGAATCACACAGCTGTGTCCTATCCTGCTCAGAAAGTGCTTGGTAACATCAGGGTTTTGTCACTGAGGCCACACTGTCAGTTGGTATAAATTCAAAGCCTCTAGAAGAAGTCTTGAACACATGTTGCTCTCTGAACATGGCTAAGGTGAAGAAGAAGCTAATGAGTGAGCAACGGGTTCAAATAAAGGCCCTTTTTGATGCTGGCTGGAGTTGCCACCGCATAGCCAACAACTTGAGATGCAGTCGAATCACCGTAAAGTACACTTTAGACCGCCATGATGCCAACAGTTCACACCAGAACCGAAAGGTGAGAGGTAGGAAAAATAAACTTTCAGACAGACAAGTGAAGCATCTCAACATGTCATTTCAGCCTCAGGAACAGGTGACTTAGTGAAAATTGATGGATTCAGGGATAAGAGAGTATACCACAATATTCTGGTGAGGCATAGAGTACCATCTGGGAGTCTTCTTATTCTGCCTAGATTTATTTTTCAAGAGTAAAATGACCCTAAACACTCTTTTAACTATTGCCAGAACTACCTGGGACAGAAGGAATCTGCTGGAACATTGAACATGATAGACTGGACCCCTCTAAGTCCGGAACCTCAACCCCATCAAGCAAATTTGGGGCGAGTTGAAGAATAAACTAGACAGATCTATTGTACATTCAAAGGAAAGCCTGTGGCTTGAGTTGTAGAATGCATTGGATAACATTAGTGTTGACGTTTTCAGGAAATATATTGGCACTATGTCAGAGAGATGTGCTGCAGTAATTGCTGCAAGAGGTGGACATACCAAATGTTGAAGTTAAAAGTGGATAAAAATAGAAGGTCTCACTTCATCTGATATTTGTTGTGCTCAGATGAACCATCTGCATGTTTCGTGAACATGAAATGTAATCATGTTTTGGAGGCAAAAAGGGTCAATACATTCAGATCTGTCAGGTGTTCTAATAATTTTGTCCACCACTGTATATTGTCACTGTTATTATTAATCAACCAGCCTTTCAACAGGTAATGAACACTGTTTGAAGATTTAGTTCAGCTCTAAAAAATAAATTCCTACACCAACAGAATATGGAATAACAGCCGTATTATTTTTTTTAAGGTTTGATGTACAGACTTTGCCCCTCCCCTCAGGTACCTGTTTCTCCGGAGGATTTCTCTATCCAGGTCATCAGACAGTCTCTGCTGGTCACAGTGCAGATCCCTCAAGGACTGGTGCACAGTGTGAACCTAGGAGTGACAGCCACCGATAGATACAGAATACAAAAACAGTAAACACAAACAAAGCAACGCAAGAAGTTGACTGTCAATTTCTCAGTGGATGCCGACTCCTGAAGATATAATATTTACATAAAGAATATTGGATGTGGTTAAACCTTATCGTAACCCTCAGAGTTAAAGCGTAAAAAAGCTGCTATATTCTGCATGTTGCCGACTCAATGTGCCCTCTAGTGGACATTTTCAGAAACTTTTTGACAGTTGCAAGTACCACTGATTTGGTAGTAGGTGCATCTACATTCCTTACATCCTCTCCTATCAGGCTGCCATCCTTGAAGCGCACACCAGCAGACTGTGACCTCCTTCTTCTTCCTGGAGTGCTTGTGTAGTCCCTCAGTGGAGATGTGGGAAAGAAACGCTGGCTATCTGAAATCACAGATGAATGTGTTTTAAAGTGTTGCAGTGGAGCCTGGGGTCTTTATGTTGTTCACTTTGTATTTTTCTTTGTGTTTGTTTTGTTTTTATAGGATATGTCTGTGCAATCACTCTTTAAGTTCCATCTCTTTGCCATTATCCAGAACCAGAACAACAATGAAGAGAGAGCTAACAGCAAATCCCTTCTATTCCTCCATACCTGATCCAGAGCAGGGCTCCAGGTCACTGGTGTGCAGAGAAGAGGCTGAAGCTGAAGCACTCTGAGCCCCGTTGGATCTGCTCATCCTCTGTGTCTTCAGCTGACTGATTGACTCCTCCAGGTTGTCCCTGAGCTGAGTACAAGCGCATGATAGAATTAACAAGCAAAAACAAAACAAGCAAAATATTGGAAAAATTTGGTCCTAAAAATATAGAAACAACAACTCACATCCCTGAGATAATCTGAAGACAGTGAAATAAAGAGGGGAGAGAAAAAGAAAGAGGGCAGCAGCTAATTCTTTAGTAGTATCATCCCCAATTAGTGTGGTATATTTTCCCTATGTATCAGGTTAACACTGAAGAAGTAGACTTCTGAAAATACTGACTTACTCCTCATCCTGCCCAGATATGCCACCATAACACTGAGGAAGTTATATTTGATCTAGTGTTTCTTTAAACTTAAATTATCTTATTTAAAATAGCTCCATTAAGTATTCATATATGTGTGAATACTGCAGTAACAGTGAAATGCATTTGAAACAACTCTGACAACAAAACAAAGCCATGTTTGAGATGAAGATTCCTGTGTCAATTAGTATGGATAGCTGAGATGGAGAGTTAAATAATAGTTGGGAGAACAGTTGTCTAACCAGTGCCATGGCTTCAGCTTGATCATCCGTATGGTCTCTGTACTGGCCCAGCATCCGGTCCACTTTGTTTAAATTCCTGCTGGTGTCCTGTCAAAGATAAACAGCAACCAGTTGACATTTCACTGTGAGGTACAAATTACTACATCACTCTAAATCAGGGGTGTCAAACATACGCCTGCGGGCCAAAGCCGGACCGCCAGAGGTTCCAATCCGGCCCGTGTGATGTGTCAGGTGAATGGGAAACCAGTGTGCTTGGTGAGTTCACAGCAGGTTTCAGTCCTAATAGAATACAATACTTGGCCCCACTGTGAGACGCATCATGGTGAAAAATACAACAGCTGTTTTTGTAAAAAGAGAGTTCATTCAATGTAAACATTTTCAGAATGTACTTGTACTTTTTTTGTGCAAAAACAAAGGGAAAAATTTGGAGTTGTTGTTATTTATAGGTTATTATGTTGTGATTTTACTGGTCCGGCCACTTGAGATCAACTCAGGCTGTATGTGGCCCCTGAACTGAAATGAGTTTGACACCCCTGCTCAAAATGAATGATAAAATATAGGGGGTTGGATTACTGAGGGATTACAAGAAACAAACGATGCACATTCAGAGTTGACAGTAGGATAAAGTCAGAGAAGATGCAGCAGTGTCTTCAGTCAGATCACAGTACCTGTAAAGTGTCTGCCAGAGTGCTGATCTTGTCTCCGATGTCTGCAGCTCGTCCATCACCTACGCTCCCGCTGGCTCTGCCCCTGTCCCGGCCAGGTCTGCGGAGAGCATCACGCCCCCGAGGTCTGTGCCCCCGTGTCCGGTCGTACGAGTCTGACCCGCTTGATGTGTCCATAGTTTGGGATCCGGCAGGTTTACGGACGATAAAGGTCTGACCGAGCACGCTAACTGTTTACTGACACGTTAATCAGATTAACGACCACACACGGCTGCTCTTCTACTTCTCTAACATTACATATGTGTTTCATAGTTAACAAAGATGGGAGACTTTTCAACACATAGAGAAGGAAAGCTATCTGACCAGCAGAACACAACATTTCACACTGCCATCTTCACCCTCAATCACAGAGCAGCATTGTTGTGGAGGATGAAGATGATGATGATGCTCCGGCTAGCAACAAGTGTTAGCCAACTGTTAAAGCCTTATGACAATACCGTAAAAACGGGGGAAAAGTACAAAAGTCCAGCAGGAACAGAAGAAATAAAAAACTCCTCTGAGTATATTTTGAACACCAGTTGATGGATATCTCTCTTAAAGACTTGTAGCTAAAGGAAGCAGCCTTCCTCAGCTCTGCCGTGCTATGGCAACTTAAACTAGCCGCGTCCGAGCAGGAAAACAACGGATCACAGCGACCGCAAAGGGTTCTGGGAAATGTAGTATTCTGACGACCCAGCAGTGTTGGAATGTGTGGTTTGTGAACTACATTGTCCAAAGTTGTGTTTTTGCGCCAGAGCTGCCGCTCTTCAGTTAGAAATATGAGGAAAGAAAGAATATTCAGGAGATAAAGGACTAGTGTTGCCAACTTTCTCACTACTAAATAAGGGACAGGTGCACGGTGCCATGGTGGTGTGAGCATAATGTGTGAATTCAGCGTTCATATTCTGATTTAACTGGAAATGCAGAAAGTGTGTATATTCCATTTAATCCTTACTGTATCATTTATTAACCTCATATGAATAAACCTAAAAGAAACCACAATTTGGCTCTTTGCATTAAAAAAAGGCAAATTAAAAATTAAATGCAAAAGAGGAGTATGACTCCCCAAATGTACTTTTTCCATGGATACTTTTTGCTGCTCTTGACTGACTCAAGCAGTCTTTTGTCCTTTTGCACAGCCAGAGAGAAGTCTTTACATGACAAGTCATAGTTTACAGATATTTGAATTTTTGATCAGCTCTGTGCTGCATCTGTTTCTTGAGTCTGACCATGTAATGGCCATGAGAGAGAAAATCCGCTCCACACTTTTTTGAGAACATGTAAAAGCAAGGAATAGAACGTTTGGTTAGACTGGACGAATACATGATGTTGTTTACCGACGCTATTTATCATTATCATTATTATTATTAAGAGGAATATCTGGATGTTGGCCCTATTTATTTATCTGGTGTTAGTGTCCATTTACTGTACACTTATTTCTAGTGTTTGATTAACCTGCTGCTCTCACATCACAGTCTGGTGTAGGGTCATTAAAGTAGCCAATATCCTATCATTCATGCATATCTATCGATCTATCTATATATCTAAAAATTCAAGCATATTACGGGCCTCAAATATAGGCTACTCAAACAACACCAACTTTAAAGTGTAAAATAGCATTATGAACAGTAAAATGCACAGCTTAAGAAGGCAAGGAAAAACTGTTCTCGAGTCTAACACAAGAGTGCCTCAGAAGTCCACCCTCCCCTTGAGTTGTAGACCACCTCCAAAACCCACCACAGAGCTGCAGCTGTACGTCCTTCAGCATCCACACCTTCACAACCTCACAGAAACTCCTGAGGCCCTGCAAAGAGAGCAGCAGTCCTGCACAGCTCCACTGCATCTACCAGAGGATTACACACCACAAAAATGAGCACCAGACTCCCAAACTTTAAGTGATTACAAAATCTGCTGCTTTGGACCATAACAGAACTCCAGAAGGGATATCTTTTGTATCGACCCTGACAGCGTGCAGCTCACCAGCATGCAGGTGACAACATGTGCGTTGTTTACGCTCCTCAGCCTCTCTATCAGCGCCGTGTCGGAGTCTGACTTCTGCCCTACAGTCTGTGAGTGCTCTGAGTGGAAGAGTCTCACCATCTCCTGCATTGACATTGATATTCTCCCCAGGTTTCCATCAAGCACGGAGACACTGTAAGTAGGCGTACAAAACGCGTCTGTAAAAGCGATTCTGCTGGGTGTTTTTCATGCATTTTGAATGTAAAATGGCTCTTAACCCCGAGGAAAAATCATTATAATATCATGAATATTCCTTCAAAGTGCTCCCTGGGGGACAGAGGCTGTCTGTGATGTTAAGTACTTATTCCATTTCAAGGTATTCTTTTTCGTCTATTATAGTATTACTAACAAGCCGTGTCCCAGTTGTCTGTGTGACTTGTATTCCAGATTAAGTGTGAGGGTGTTGTCTGAAAATATAGTAAAGGAAATCCAGTCTCTTACAATCATGAATAGGATCATAGTATAACAGCTTTAAATGACTTATTTTGCACTATGTTAAATAATCATTTGAAAAACATCATACAAACCATACATATTTTTTTAAGCATGCATTTCCATAATTGTTTTTTGTTCCCTTTACCTGTCATTCATTATTACAAGTTTAAACAAGTTCCTAACAATGAGTTGTTAACTGACCCTAAATCATGTAATTGTATATTTATTGATAGGGAGATGATGGTGGAGAGAGTTGCATGCATATGTGGAAAGAAAGAGGGAACTCACAGCATAGATGTCCAGGTCAGATGATTTGGACAGAAAGCAGTAGGGCACTCAATCATGCAAGTGTTCATACTAAAGATATGCATTGTGTAGACTGAAGACATTTTGGTAAAACTAAAGGTAAAAGGCTTCCGAGTGCTCCTCAGTGCTCACTTTATGTCACTATGCCTTAAGTTTAGGAAGAACAAACCTGCTAATGTTTAATCACAAATACTTAACACACTACTCAAATAATGGGCTCATCCCATTGGTCAGCTGTACATACAGTGTATGCACAATACGCCTACTCCCCATTGTCTCTTCAGTTACAATAATAGATCAATTTAATATCAATACTGCCAGCAAGGGCTGGAACTAATGATTATAATGTTTTCATGATTAATTTGATGCTGATTAGTTTTCCAATAATTGCTCCGCTTATAATGTGTTCATGTCACAAAACTGTGAAAAATTCTCATCATGTTTTTCAAGAACACAAGAAAAAATCTGCAGGTTATTTTTCTCTGACAAAACCTCCAAATACAAAGCATTTAATCAGCAGTCATAGGCAGTGTCAATTGCAAAAACAAAAGTTCCAAGTTTTATCAAAATCTGCATTTATTTTACACATGAACTACATGAATGATAGATCAAATATTAATAAATAGACTGCAGTAGACGCTTCTTTATTTTGATTCTGTTAGCTCTGTGAACTTAAACAGATATTAAATAACCAGCCAAGTGCATAATCTGTGTGCAGTCTGCTTTCTAGTTATCTGAGGCCCCAAAGAATCTGTTAAGAGTCCTGGGAGCCGACATGATGTAATATGTCAGGGTCACGTCTGAAAAATGTTGCAGCGCTTTTACACATCCTAAATTGCTAAAGTACAGTGCGAAAATTACGCAACACAAAGTGACCAGTTTGCTATGGCCTTGAGTGATGGAAACACATGCCCTTCAGAGGGACTCTGTCATGTGTGGAAACACAGTGGAGGAGTTAGAATGGGTTTTTCCATTCTAATCTGAATTCTTGGATGGTAAATTAGAGGTTATTGTTTGATCCTGTAAACTGAACTTTCAGTGATATTTTATTAATCATTATTTTAAGCATTTAAAGTGAAAAATATTTTTGCAGTTTTCATCAGGTGGTAGAGACTTGTGGGACAAGTGTGCACTTGCTCTACTGAGAACAGACGTGACAGTTCAAACAGTTCTGCACACATCTGGAACAAATTGATTCATCATATTATTATACTGAAGACATAGGTCTGCTCATCTATCAATCCAACAAACACCTTCTTCAGGCAAGAGTGGGATCTAATAAAGAGTGTATGTATTACCATAGAAAATGTAGAAATTCAGGACATCAAGCATTAAAGATCACTTATTATGTTGTTCCATTGATTAGCCCCCTTTCTCCATCATAGTGTTGATACTTTATGTGAAATGTTTCATTTCAGTTTGCCCAACACTTAGGTTTCAACAGTGACATTGCCATTAGATTTAGCGTGATGATGTGTTAGCTGCTTGTTCAATCACTTAGTTAGTAAACTCTTATCTTTATAGGTTGGTAACAAATCTTTTTGTTTTCACAGCACTTAGCCTATAGCCTAATGCAGTTTAAGACCATACTCTACGGTGAACAATTGACAGTTTACATGTGTTACGTTTGTTCACATTGTAAATGGGACAGTTTTGGCATTCATTCATCTTAGCATTTTATGCCGTAATTCAGCAATTTAGCTTGTAGCAGCTAGCATAATTAGCTTAATAAGGACCTAACCCTAGCGGGAAACTAAACAAAAGTGATATTCCTCAATTATCATGTGGATATGGATTTTGACCGTTGTTTATCATGCGTAAAGTTCCTTGAAAATGCTGATTAAGTGCACACAAATGATGTTGTAGGCCTTGTAGTATCAGGGACATGTCAGACTGTTTTAACTGTGGGGGCCCAGCTCAGGCACTGATGTTTATAATTTCAGACTTTATATAGTAACACAGCAGAGTGGTGACATTCTCCACTGATTCTTTAAGAACTAAACAAACTGTTTATTCAAAGTCAAAATTGGAAACACTTTTAAAAATGGCAAACTACAACCCGCTGTCTGCCCAAAACACATTTATTGGATGCATGTTTCAGAACAAAAGTGTTGCCAATAAATGTACATTTGACTAACTGTGTGCAGGAGTTCACTTTGTTATATGCACCTGTCTTATAAAATTGATCTATAAAATATTTTCTTCTATTTAACATACAAACAAAGAAAATGTGCTACCTTAAGATGCAAAAAGAAAGAAAAAAACTCACACCCTGCCTGTGGCACCATTGCCAAATTAGTTAATTTTAACATCCATCTTGATTCTGACAAGGCAAACAGTTCAGCATTGTTTAGGATTGGGTGGCACCAGAGGTGATCAATCCCATTCCAAGGGGGCACATACCACCCTTGGCCACCCTTTTGGATACAGCTCTGTGTAGTAATATCTGTGCTGGGTTTTGATAACTTTCCATTCTGAAACATAACTGGAACATTCCCCCAACACCTCTTTGCATTGCCTTGATAAGCACCCTTCACATATGATTATCTCCCAGTCACTGCCCCAATTCACGTGTCCTCTTGCCCCTCTGTTCCCTACAGTTTCCTAACATTCCTGCCCAAAGTTTACCCAGAGCCCTGCAGGAGGATAGAGACATGAAAGCATGCCACCAAGCACAGTAATGTAATTCCTCCCATAAATACCTGCCAAATAAGTCTGAAATATACTTTGTATTGACTGGGGTGTTAGGGCAGATGAGGCATGAGGATGTTGGATTTTGTTGAGCTCACACTGAGGGATATATGACCCCGATGCCCCATTCAGGCTGCTGAGGTCTAGTCAGATTCTAGATTCAAGACTGATTCTCTGTGGGCTTGTTTTTTTTACTCTTTCTGTAAGCAGGATTCACCGCAGAATTCCACGTATTGGACTGATGAAACATATTTTAAGTTCTAGAGGGAAAAAATTGATTATTAACTATACAAAGAGAAACAGATACTTGCTCTGTTTGGAAAAGGTCAAATTGAACTCAAAATCCACCTGATTGGAACTTAGTGTTTCGGTCAAGTAGCATGAGAAAAGTTCTACAGTTTGGAAAATGTAATCTATCTGAGTTCTACTAAAAGATCAATACCACTCTCAGATATAAGTGGTTTCAATCTTGCCATCGAACTCTCTGCCAGAAAGTAAATAAAAGTATTTTTTCCAAAGTGTTCCTTGTACAGCTTTTGTACAGCTTTTTGTAACGTCAGAGGAGGTTTGCTCTTTTGATTTTTCAGTAATTTTGAAAAGTTCCTATTATAGGCAAAAACTTATTCACTTTGTTATTGAAATAAAAGTATTGTGCAAAATTTCCTTTATGGAGTAATTTGTAAAAAAACTTGTCATAAAACAAAAGTGAACGCAAAGCAGACATCTGTGCACGTCTGTGTTCTTGTACATATGTGGACACTTAGCATTTGGAGTCCTTTCTGTATGTCTGTGGGTGAGTGAGTGTGTGTACTTGTGGAGGTTACTCCATGTGTCACTGAGAGTCAGAGAGGTGGAAAGGAAAGCACAGACACGCTTAAAAGCCTGCGTAGCGTGACTCGTGACTGCGTCTGGACGATGCATTCAAATACAATATTTACCTTTTGCAGCACATTTCTCAAACACCCGGAGAGTTCCATTTGAGAATAATTAAGAGGGAAAAAAGACTTCAAGGGAAAGGAGGGGAAAAAACAGTGGTTCCAGTCTTTCAAAAACCTCAGAGGTTTTGGATCAAGGTTTAACATGTGATAACTCGTGATACTTGTTGACCCCTGACCTCTGGTCCAATAATACTGACTGCTGGATGAAATCTTAAAGCTGTTTTGTTAATGGTAACAGATGAGTGCTGGGATTGATTGTATAAAAAGAAAAGGGACGTTGGAAATCATGAGCTGAGATTACTGGAAATACTGACAGTTTTCCAGCTATTAATTTGAAGGAATGGATCCTGTAATGGAAATCATTACTGTTATTTGACACTCTGCAATAAGTACCTCTCAAATTTATGGGGAAATAATTATGAGTGTTACCTTTAATCAAACTGGGAGGAAAAATTATGTATGGACAAGGCATTGTGCACCGACACCTGTTCTACCCACTTTTTTTCTTCTTAATTTTCTCACACAATATGAGCTTAGACCCGGGAAATTAATTTTTAAAAAGCAAGTGGCTAGCAACTATTCAGGCGTTTTGCAGACTGTGATTTTTAAAGACATCATTTCTAAATGCTATGCTGAATCACACAGATGAAAGTTGAGACGTGCTGCAGAACATGCAACCAACTCTCTGTACTAGTCACCACAGACCATTACCAATCAAAATGTGACCGAGCTCGCAGTAAACACAGTTACGTTGTGCTGACAATGAATATTATGAATTATGTGGTTTCTCCCCACTTCAAACTCAATTCCCCACCTGTTTGTTTTCACAGGTTTCTGTTCAAAATGACAAATTGGAGGAGTACTTTTGGTCTCAAACCTCTGAGATGGGCTCATTGGTCTTCTCCACACGCTCCTGAGGGAGAATTTATACTGGATATTTGTGTTTGAGCGTGGCAGTTCTTACAGAGGGTGTTTGGTGTCAGGGTCTGCTCTGTCTCCCCATGTTTGTTTGAGTGTGTCAAAGCATGTGCAGGGTGCCTTGCTCCCGTGTCTACTGACAGACTGACTGATCCCCCACTCCCCCCCATGTACTGTATGCATGATTGAGACCCACAGGCCAGATCTCAGTCTGTGAATTAGTCTATTGTTTCCCTGAGGAGCCAAAGGTATTGCTGGTTGATACGAGACGCAGTGAAACAAATGATTACTGTGCCTCTTGCAGGGTGGCCCTGTGACTTACATCACAGCAACACGTGGCTACCATCTTAATGTCTTTACTCTGTTATCATGTTCTGATGTAACTCCACCACAACAAAATATGCAGCAAGATTACAGAAATAATAACACATTTTGACTAGTAAAGTAATGATGCAAAAACTTTACTTAAAAAAGGTTGAAAGTTTTGGTGATAGGCCTACACTAATTTGTTTTTGATACTAGGCGTTAGATGAGAGGGTTAATATCTCTCTTAACATCACTGACTAGATGTGAAAATGCAGCCATTAGCCTTTTAGCTTGATTTTACACATCAAAACATACCACTAAACATGTTTTACTTGTTCAGTCAACCCTATGTGTAAAAGGAGTTGCTGGGAAGAAAGAATTTAGCCAAGAAATTTACTGTTAAGACAAATCATTTGTGTTGTTTGGTAAGGGGTGACCATATTTTCAAACCTCCAAATAGAGACACTTAAATGTACTGCGAAGCCACGTAAAGGATGGAACTGTCATCGGTCAAAAAAGCAGGAACATACCTACATTTCTATATTTTACAATGACATTTAGCTTAGAAATTAAGGTAATATTAGTTATATGGTTCATCAGATGACTTTAATTGTGCATATGGATCCAGTTTGCATCATTTTATTTGATATAAAAGTCTGTTCAGCACTATTTCAACACTGCATGATTTATAAAGCCTCAGGTTGCATACAATTATCTACGTATAGTAACATGACTTAAATTATTTTGTGCACTTGATTAAAAACTAGAGAATTGTCAAATGTTGTAAAACTTCAACATAATTTAGACTGTGTTTCATTTCTGTTACACATACGGCCAAGCAGCACTCTCAGTCCAATGAAGAGTGGATCTCTGTTGTTTTAAATAAATCTTGATTTTGATCAACTGGGCGTCGAGAGAGACACAGTGAGAAAGTAGCCTTTAACTGAGCACTCTGAGAAGCATCCACAAGAAAAAGTGACTGTGTTCTCATTTCAGAGTAAATTAGCCCCAACTTTCCAAATACAGATCTATCCACCAACTACTGAATTTCAATGCCATCTAAACTGATCACAGCTTTCTCTATGTTATATTTAGTTAAGAATCACATCCCTGCCTCATGTACAATGTGGTCCAATTGGATTATTCATCACTGCAGCTTTCAACACCATTGAAAGTGCTTCAGAGGTCAGTGTTTTCCAAGGAACTCATTAGAAAATGCATGTCTTCCTTTTCAGCATGACATCTAGAAAAAAGCATTTCTATTGGTTAAAACAGCTGTAGCCTTGGCAACAACATAGATTGACATATTGTTTATACAGACAGATCAGTGTTGCAAGCATGGTGCATTGTTGTGGTAATTCAAATGGTTAAAATCAGGACAGGGGGATTGTCCAAGACTGGGACATATTAGGGTTTTGCTGATATTTTTCAGGACACAGGACACAGAGCTTGAAAACAGGATGGTCATGAACATATTTGGACGTCTGGTCACCCTGATGTTAGCCCTCATAAAACTCTGACATGTTGTATTTGGTACATAATCAACAAATGAGATATGTGTGAAAGAGTGGGTGTGAGACGTGTTGGCAGGTGTAATGGTTGTACATCTTGTACGGAGCAAGACTAGTTATGTCAGGGTTTTTATTTTTTAGCATTTATGTTAAGCCAAGCTATGCTAACCACCTTCTGGTTCTCTTCATAGTATTGAAGGTATTAATAGTGGGGTTCGTTTTTTCACACAGGTTTTCAGTTTTAAACAAATTATTGTATATTAATTTGTGAGCTTTTGAGTTGCTGGTTGATATAATTTGGTGTATTTGACTGATGAGCTGTTTCCCCCAGTCTGTATGCTTGGATAGGCTAACAGTCAGTCATTTTTCTTGTATTTAGTGTTCAGAAATAAGCACTACTGATTTTCTTTTTTATGTAACCCTAAGCAAGAAAGTTAAAAGTGTATTTCACTCAAATTATATGTACTATTTTAACTATCTTCATTTCCAATCACAACCAACTTCTCCTGTTTTAACTCAAACAAATTCAACAAGCTACACATTTTGACTGGTGGTCCCTTTACAGATTGTACAGTTTTAAAAAGATAGATTGGAAATTAAAATTAGTCAGCTGTATGGTTACAGGTAGGTGAGGCTTTTGTTCCTTTGGACAAAGCCAGACCATTTGTTTCCCCTTGTTTTAAGCCTTTATGCTAAGCTTAGCTAACTAGCTTTTCATTTACAGACAAGAGTAGTTTTGATATAACCATCAAACTTCATGCTACTTGAAATCGCAAATTACTTAAGGTATTTATTTTCAAATTATAAAATGACTCTTCTGTTTTACTTGGGTAAAATGTTGGAATAAATGTCTCTGTGTTAATGTTATCTTTCTCATAACTCAGTCCTTGGTTTTTCACAGTGTATAACGCTGGGCTCTATGGAAGAACATTTAAGTCTGTGTATATACGTATCTCAAGCTCAGGTCCTAACCTTTCTTTCCTAAACAGACGCAGACATTGTTGTTCTTGGCTGCCTGCTCAGGTCTAGTCTGATCCAGGTCTTTGTTTTTCGTTTGTTTCAAGAACAGGGGGTCTGTTTCAATAAAAGCATTAGAGGAACCTTTCATCTCATGCTGAGGTTTAACAGTGTTGGGCTTTTATCTGCCCCCTCTTTTTTAACGTGCATAACATCTCCTTCATTTTAATTGTTATATACTCGTCTGAACTACTGGAAAATTTCAAAGACAACATGCTGTTTGTTACATTTTACTTTTGACAGCAGAATCACTTCATATACTGTATAAGGACATTCTTGAGCTTTTTACACTGCTTCAGATTCCTCTGGGCCGTTATACTCAGAACATTCCCAGGTGCAGTTTTTTTATGTTTATTTTTGGGGTCATAGTTTTTTTATATTGTTGCTGAGGGCTAGAAGAGAAGACACTGATCTCTGATTAATCTTTACCTTGAATATGAATTTATAGTTATAATAGAAATTTCACAGTTTCTCAGAAATTAGTCACTTACATAAGTGCTTTTAAGGCTTACTCTTTGCCACAGCAAATATCAGGTGACCAGCAGCAACTCCAAATATTCCCCACACCAGGAAGTAGCTTGGAACATTACTCTTACTGATAGATTATCACACAAACAATGCTTTATGCAGATTATTAAGGTGCTTAGTACGGATGTTCAAAGTGACTAATTTTCTTTCCTTTTGAACAGAAATTTACATTACAACTAACTGACTAGTATAAAGGTGCAAAACACAGAAAACAGACGAGATTCATCTCAATTTAGTTAACACAGCTAAAAACAGGGTCATAGACTCAACAGGTGTATCATGTCAAAATATTTTGCAGATTGTGGCTAACATTAGCAGAGCTAGCACCACCATTAGGTGCTCCATTGCAGGTTAAGATCTGCATGCTCGTTATCCATTCCTCTAGTGGACTGATTATCTGACAATTTAACCAGACAGACTAAACACAACTTAGGTTATGAGGCTGCCATCTGCCATCTGTGCTTGTTTACATCCAGGTAGAGCATTATGACTGTAGCCATTACCTGGGGCTACAGCCTGGGATAGACACAATATAGCTTAAATACAACATTTTACTTTTTATTTGAAAAAAAAAGTTGTATTTTATTTTATAAAATAAAACACGTGAATGATTTGTTTTACAGACTTGTAGTTGTGATTCTGACTTTTAGGGTTGATGATGTTTAATCATTTAACTGACTAAACATACATATCTGTAGTGCTAAGAAATTTAGTTATCTTTGTACAGACTAGCAGTTTTCCGTGTTTGCACCAAGCTGAGCTAACAGGCTGCTAGCTCCAGTTACAGGCAGATGTAAGAGTGGTATCAGTCTTCATACCTAACTCCTGACAACGAAATGAATAAGTACTGTTGCCAAAATATCCAACCATATCTGTGAAGATGTCAGCACACACCTCCTTAATGAAAAAGTCATGCAACATGTTTGCTGTAAAATGTGTTTGTGAAAGCTAAAAGATCTGTCTTTGTCCTTTAACCAGGTGGCTTTTTGAGACCCGTCTCTCATCAATAACAGCAGATGCCTTCGCAAACATGGTCAACATATCAAGAATGTGAGTAGCAAAGTATTCAGTGCTATTATTCCTAGAACAGCCTAGAACATATCCTGTTTTTAGACACAAATCCACACACTTGCTTGAATCCACCTGTTTTCTTTCAGCTGCTTTTCTCGAAAATAGTGGGAAGCTATCAAAGTTCCAAACTGCCCACCCTTTCCTTTCTGTCTCCCACCCAAGCGGATGATTTACTCTCTGCTTAGTATCACCCCGGCTCCTAATCACAGCTGGAAGCACTAAATGCGTTCCTTCAATAGGAATGTTGGTCCTTTAACCACAGCGAGGTTTGGACATCAGCTCTGTATCCCAGCAGAGGTTTTTGGGTGTGTGGTGATTTTAGACTCCCAGTAGAGGTGAAGTCTCCATGCAGAGGTAAAATATACACTCGATCCCAGGCCGCTGAGTCTGACGTCTGCGTCCAAGTCATGCATGAAGGGAGACAGAGGTGGATTAGAAGTTTTCTGTGCGCCTCAGACAGCCAAAGTGCACACGGACAGTGTTTCCACTGACTCCTTGTTTAGCATTTAAAATAATAGATTGCATTATTGAAAACTAACAACATAGCCAGATTCTCCTACCTAATATTTTATTTTGTGAAAATTGAGTTTTGCTTTATTAAGTATCAACAGCTGTAAAGAAACAGAGCACGTTTCTCTTTTGGAAGTCGTCTTTAAGGTTGCTCGGCTGCAAAGTTTATGGTTTATTTGAAGAGCATATTTTTTACCAAGTAAAAATAAATGGGAGAAGAGTGACTGATGACTGTGTAATGTATACGTGGGGTGCATACCTGTAAAATAACCCGTGTCTTTAGAGGCTTAAGACAAGGTAGGATGATAAATTCAGGAAAGAGCTGCAGCTCTAGGATAATTTCTTGAGCCGCACACGGAGACTCTTTGATGAAAACAGGTCTAATGTTTCATTTGCACGGTACCTCCTTAAACAAATGAGACAGATGCTTTGAAACACACCATTAAACTGATATAACAAAGACGATTTGTGCATTAGATTTGGTTAAAGCTGTGTG
Organism: Notolabrus celidotus; assembly: GCF_009762535.1. Lineage (NCBI taxonomy): Eukaryota > Metazoa > Chordata > Actinopteri > Labriformes > Labridae > Notolabrus > Notolabrus celidotus. Next base: position 25,935,682 of record NC_048284.1, read on the forward strand.
TATTTCTTTTAGATATATATCGGTGGATGTGACACTGCAGAGGCTGGAGAGGCACTCGTTCTACAGCCTGAAGAAAATCACCCACATGTGAGTAACTAAAGGAAAAGGGCACACTCTTTATCGATCTTTATTGATTAAGCTGTTCTATTCTCTCTCTAGAGAGGAAAAATGTTTAATTTTAAAACTTGCCGGCAGCAAATGAAAGCAAGGAAGAAACACATTAGCAGCTTATTTCTCTCCTTCGCTCCTATACCCCTGCTTACTGCTCCTGGTCATGGGGCCACAGAACAGCTAAGACTTCCTGAAGTAAGGTAAAAAAAGACCCAGTTGCGAGACTGCAGCATGCAAATGGATGTGAAAGACTTCAATTCAATAGAATAACTTAGTATCATAGCTGTGCCTGGGCTAATCAAACTTCTAGAATCAGTGAGTTAGAGTTAGTATTTGGTTTTTCTTCTTGTCTCTTAATGCTCCAGCTCGTGTTGAAGCAGCTCAAGGGAAAAAGTCTTGCAAGGTGCACTCTATTCTCAATTATGGTATAGAGATTTATGGCTGAGGCTCCGGGTGGACCACACACTTTCCAACACCTCCTAGCACTTCATATATTACAGCAAGACTTCCCTGCCTATGTGAATGATTTGTTCCAGCATCTTGTAACACAGCAGTTTGTGTGTATGCAATTTGTTTCCACTCTTTATTAACAGCATAAAATGTGAGAGTGGGTCGCAGTACGAGACAGTAACTATAATACATGTCTACAGAAATTAATTTGACATGGCTAAATGAATGTGTGCACATCATTTGGCTGTCATTTTTATCTAAATCACGCTTCCTTTAAGTCTTTCCTAATTAGCTGCTGAATTCCAGACATCCAAATACAGACAGAAACCATCATTCAGACTGCTCGCTGAGGGTTATATCTTTGTTCTGGTGGTGTATTTTGGATCTCCGGGGCCCATTTGCCTCTGATTGGTGTGGTGCAATGCCATACATCAGATAATGGCATCTCTCTCAGGTTTCCTTCAGGGTCAGACGCAAATTAATGCTCGGCTTCCTGTTGGCTGCTTGAGGCCGACAGCAGCTGTGGTTCAGGGACTGCAGTCGAAGCTGAGAATTCAGAGGGGGCTGGGTGAAGGTTGTATCCTGCCAGCATCAAGTAAAACCACCAATGTCAGGAATTTTGGCCAGTCTTTTTACTGGCAGTTTAACAGCTCAGGGATACAATGAAGTGCAAGAATTATCAACCTATAAATGGACTTGAACATCTTTTGAAATATCTTTTGAGACATTTATTGAAAAAAAGGTTTGGATCTAACACAAGATATGGGTTATTAAACCAGGGGCGTGTCCAGACTCTTTGACTAAGGGGGCTAAACAGGGGTACTTACTTGCACAGGGGTGGCATGTATGTGTGTCCACACAGATGAAAATAATTTATTAACTCTCTCTGTCTCTGTCTCTCACTCTCTCTAGGGGCTCCGATTTAGCTCAGCAGTTAAATAATGTGCCCCATGTACAGAGGTCAGAGTCCTTGAAGCAGGCAGCCTGGGTTCATTCTGACCCACGGTCCTTTGACGTCATTCCTCACACCCTCTCCCCAGTTTTCGACTCTTATCTACTGTTCCTTCTGTCAATAAACTCATAATAGCCCAAATATTGACTTGAAAGTAATGCAATAATATCTACTATAACTCTATTTTGTTGCAAGTCGCTGTATCCAGCAAAGGCCTTCCTGTTTTAATTCTCTCCCTCACTGCTCAGCCTCTTCTTTCTTCCTTCCCATTTCACCTGGGGATTCTGCTGTCCTATGTCAATTAAGAAGCAGTGAGTAAACGGTGACGGTTGCTATGTACAGTACATTGCAAGGGATGCTATGACATCAGGGGCAGAGCTAAGGGGTTGCCTTAGCCACCCTTGAAATCTGATTGGCCATCACAGTGGCCAACGTGGGACTTATATATCCTGGTTCTCCCTATGTATAATCTGTGCCTGTCAACAGGAATAGTTTAAAGTACTAGCACAGAAAATATTTTACATTATGACGTAAATAATGCTACAAAAAAAGGTCTGATGAACACACTGCCTGGCACTTACCAAAACGCATGGAGTTTGTGAATGGCTACTGAATATAGAACAAATGTAGCATTTAAAACCAGTTAGGTGATCACCAAATCTGATGGTGAATAACAGCCAGTATTGTACTGACATTTGTCTTTCAGCCATAAACAAGACTCTTGTTAAATGCTTACATTACCCTATAAATGGTAAATGTGCTGTACTAATACACTGCTGCTCTATTTTTGAGATCACTCAAAGCACTTATACTTTTCATGTCAAATCCATGCAGACATTTCTACACTGACGGCATAGGCTGCAGTACAAAATGCTGTTTGCATGTCAGTAATGATTGTTGTCCTAAGGACACTTCTGCATGTACAATGCAGGAGCTGGGATAAAACCTTCGAATCGAGAGATTACCGGCTCTACTACTGAGCCAACGACACTCTAATAGCTGCTGGATAGCTAACAAAGACTGTTTATAGGACACAGACACTGTGATTTCAGTCATTGGTTTGTGGGCTGCTGTTTTGAAGTCTTGAGTTTGGCATTATGGCTCTTAGTATACATATCTGTATGGAGGCAGAGGTTACCATACTTGGACAAGAGTGTGGAGCAAAAGTTGCAAGGGGTTGGCTAATGCTAAGCGGTCAAAGCCAAAGAAACTGTCTCTTACTAGCTAATAAGATTTCTGACTACTGTGTTCTCACAGAATGAGACTGTATTTGTGATAGTAGCTAACCTGAGAGTTGAATACCAGAAAAAATCATGGGAGCTTGTGAAACATATCAAACTTGCTTTTTACTCTCACACACTATGAGCAGATGGTGGATGAATTTCCACCAGCTGCTCATCACCAGTGTCCTTTTTTTTGGACAAAAATGAAAAGACCATTACTTACAGAGCCCAAAACCATTTTCTGTACTAGGCTATGAACTATTGTTGCCGACAAAGCTGACTGATTTGCAATGACCCAAAAAATCTCTTGCAAGCTGCTGTAAAATCAAAAAAGAAGCACATAAATGCAAAAGTCCAAAATAAATGCAATGATGGAAATAAGCTACAAAGGAAACAAGGTGTCCTACAAGCTGAAACAACTTCATAAAAATTCAGCAAATACAATAACACTCTAAATTCAAAAACAGATGCAAAAGAAAAGAGGTGCAAATCCAGACATGACAACAGAAGTGCTGCAGGCCACCAGGGCTGCTCACTGGAGTGTTTTCCCCTCATCAAATTATTTGAACTCAACAAATTTGTTTAGAGAACAACAGAGAGTAACATTTAAATTACAGTTGCTGAAAGTTTAATGTAGCTTCAAAGCTACTGTGGACTCTGTCTTCAAAGCCTTACAGCTGTAAGAGATAGCTAACTGAGTTTTAGCTAGCCTCAACCACATTTAAAAGCAGGGACTTTAGCAGAACTAGATAAACATCAGAAGCAATTTCTCACTAAAATATGTTTCGGATTTATTCATTTTTCAGAATTTACAGCATGTTTCTACAAAGTTTTTTTATCCGGATGTTGCAGATAGGTTAACCGTATCGGTCACTATAACATGACTATTTCTGCAGAGTTAGTTGGGCATTCAAATATGGGTCCTAAGCATAGACTGCATAAAATATGGACGTAGTATCCGTGGCCTCATCCATTTGTTTCTGAAGAGCTGTTTAGTAGGGCTGTCAACGAATATTCTAAATTCGAATATATATTCGAATATTTAAAAAAAACGCAGATTCGGTTGTGAAAATTAATATCCGACTGTGGAAAAAAACACATCGGCGGCTGCTTTGCGAGTGGGCGCACTGCATGACAGGTCAGGGACAGGTCACAGGAGTCACACATGCACAGCATGAAGCAGACGGCAGAGAGAAATCCTTCCGTCCCCGGATCCTCAGTGCGCTCTGAACGCGTCTTTTCCTCCGTTGGGAACATAGTGAATAAAAGGAGATCGGGCCTCTTCACATGTGGACTAGTTTGTGTTTTTGGCAAATAACCTGTCAGGCCTAAGACCCTACATTGACAGTGGACTAAAAGAGCCCGACCATCAGTGACACTGGGATAAAATGCAGTTTTTCCTTTTTTTTTTTATACAAGCGCCAAGAATGTAAGTGGACTACTTTTTCGTTTTTAACTTCAATTAATGTTAATAATATTTGCTTCAATCACTGAATGAAGCCTGCCTATATTAGGGACAAGAGTGGGGACCTTTAATTGCTCGCACAAGTCTTGTTCAGCACTCACTCAGCGCACTGCGCACAGAGAGGAGAGGGGGGCGAGCGAGCAAGCGAGAGGTCTCCGGCCTTCAAAGTGTTAAGATATAGACCATTAGGTAATTTACTTGTTTTGTAACGTGTAGGTATGTTTTAGGCATGTTATATCTTAAATAAAAATACATCTGCAAGTAGTTATGCCTCCTTGTATTAGTTTGTCTGTTATTGACATAATTCGCAAATATAGATATTCGAATGGTTCGAACCTCTGGGATTTTTTTAGAGCGAATATTCGAACGTCATTTTGGAGCAATTTTGACAGCCCTACTGTTTAGAGACCAATCGTCGGCTATATTGCTGCTGTTGAGCCAGTGTGGCGTGAAGAGGCGGAGTTTGAGCCTCCACAGCTGCAGCGTTCCCACAGGCAGCTGTGCCTCTCATTGGAAGACTAGTAATCTCAATATCTTCGAATTGTCGCGCTAGAAAAAAAATCAGCCCCCTCGTAGTGAGAGCACATCGAGAAATCAGCTATCAAGACTACACTCGTATTTTGTACCAGGCTGTAAACATGTTTATTTCTGCTGTAAAGATTGTCTTTTTCCCATTTATGTGTATGTGACTTCCGGTACTTCCGGAGCCAGCCTCAAGTGGATCCTCGATGAACTGAAGCTTTTAACACTTCCGCATTGGACTCATATTTAGACCGGAGGTTGCTGCTTGGTCCTAAGACAGATTATCTTGTTTTGGTGCCTCAAGTGGCCATTCGAGGAACTGCATCTTTTGGCACGTGTTCACTTATAGTTTATTCATCCTCACCCTAACAACTTTTTTTCAGGCAGTAGTATGCTGTTGTTATTTGTTTGCTCTTCTGCCCCCTAGGTACCCAGAAAACTATGTCCATATATTTGCTGTATCATGAAGAAATTAAAAGAAGGTTTAAACATTTTAGTAGCCTCTCCTTTAGATTGTGTAGAGTCTGCTCATTTTCTAAAAAGGAGATGATACTATTAGTCTTTGAAAAATGAAACGTGTGGAGTGTTTAAAAAAGATAGATTCAAGTATACAAACTTGTTAAGATATTTTAGATTAAATGACCATCCACAGATTCCTGAGGAAAGAAATACCATCCATCAACCATTTAGAACAAACTGTATTAATGATACAGCTGAGTATAGTTAATTAAATTCCAGACAACACTTTTTTACTATCCTTAATTTTGAAGGTTACATAGTTGTGACAACGATTCAAACTCTTTGAGTCCATTTAGTTGCTGCCACTCAGAAATTTAGTAGTCTGCCTGACAGACTTTTTAATGGTTTCATTAGCCAATATTAAATTAACCTCCTGACATTTCAGTGTAGCTCCAGTCTTTTCACAGCAGCTCAAGGATGATGAACTTCTCCCACTCAAGAGACTTATATTGACGTCTGTCTGCTGGACTCACTGTGGTTTGCCAGGTGTGTGAAGAAGGGCCAGCACACACGTTCCAGAGAACCACATGTCTTCAGACAGCAGAGAGAGGTGTTCAGCCCAGGGCGGACCAGAGTAAACACACTAATGAAACACTAATTGGACTGTACTTCCGGCCCTGGCTGTCTGCACTGAGTTTCCCTTCTTGCTTGCTGGCATGCACCTTGCCCTGTGCTGTCAGCAAGTTTTAAAACAGTGTGTGTTTCTAAATGCGTCTTTAATTTGTGCTCCAAATTAGTTGTTGTTTGTGTGTAAGAGCATTTTCAGTCAACCTTGTCCTTGTCTGTTCTTTCAGAGAGCTACGTAATGCAAAAAGTCTGACCTACGTTGACCCAGAAGCCTTTAAAAATCTCCCAAACCTCAAATACCTGTGAGTATTTTTCCTTTCTTTTCTCATTGAATTCCACATACTGACACCATTATGGTAATCCAAAAAGATGAGTGGTTTATACTTAAAATGCTTTAGTCTGGCAATAATTTAGACATTGTGATATTCTCATAGCATTGTTGGACAAGACTTGAGTTGTGCCTTATTTGAGTTTAATGCAGCGGTACAGGTCAACTTCAGAAAAGTGAGTGCACACTCTAAATAACTTAAAAGATATTTGACGTATTTGGCTTGAGAAGGAAAGATGTCAATCTTTGGTAAACTTTTGACTCGCTAGAAAAATATAGGTTGTTGTTTCCTCAAAGCAGGCCACAGCTGTGTACTTAAGCCTGATCTCATGGTTACTTAAAAGTCCTTAAAAAAACTGTGGCTTGGCAGAAGACTACACTGTTTGGTGTCACAAATAAATACGGCAGAAATGAATTGGGTTAGTTATTATTATATGATGTCATCTACCAGAATGTAGGGCCTTTTTGGATCACAGTGTTTTTATTAACGCAATAGAGCCAAAACATCAAAAAGACACCTATCACTTTCAACCATCCTCACAGGAGTTTGTGTAGCATTCGTTGTGTTCTTGAATGTTCTTACTGTTTGTCTTCTTTCCTCCTCAGGGGCATTTTCAATACAGGCCTTACTTTCTTTCCTGACTTGAGCAACATCCACTCCAATGACATGAACTTCATCCTGTAAGTTGGTGTATCTATTCAACTTTTTAAACCAATCAATTTTCATACTTCCTAAAACTACAACTTGAAGCATTTTAATGTCAGCAATTAATAGCCACATTAATCTGGAGCTATTACTCTAGCCATCATAAACTAACGAGACTGTCAGCAAGATGATTAGCTATTATCCGCTTATTCATGCTCTACATTATATACTGTTTAAGAAACAGAAAGATGGATGTGTTTCCATTACAAAGACAGTTTTCAGTTTTTCATCATTTTTGCTTTGAGACAAGCAATAAAATATGATAAATACATTAGGGGAAAAGCATGAAGATTAGGGCTAAATTGAGAGATTTGCCACCACAAACAAGATCACTTCACAAATTGTGTGTAACTCAAGATGCCACATAAAGCACAGTGTGTACTTTCTGTGTTTACAAGGTTATGCGTCTCTTTTTGGGCATTGTACAACAATATACACTGTAACATATTTGTACCATCCCCTTACTTTTGATGTCATGCAATACAAAGTAAAAATCCTTGAGAATGAATTCATCATTCCTCTGCCACTTTAATCTAAACTTCTGTAACCTGAAAAGCAGGGTATTTATTAGCATCTTCATTCTTTTTATTTGGTGTCTTTCTTTCCAGGGAAATTGTTGATCATCCCTTTATCACTGAGATCCCAGCCAACTCATTCCAAGGCATCACAAACAACGTGCTGACAGTGTAAGACATCTGCTAAGCAACCACATGCATGCAATGTATATACTTCTATGATAAATTTTTACACAAAAACTATACGATAAAAGAACTATACCCCTGTATAGCTGTAGAGTGCATAGTGACTGCTTTCAAAACAGTTTTGTCCTTTATCCCCAAATCCAACAGAAACCCTAAAATAGAAGCAGTGGCCAAAATGACCTCACTTTGAAACATGTCCTCACTCTGAACTCATGTGAATCTACCAGAGATAGCGAAGAACAACTTTACAAAGACCTTCATAAACAACAAGCTATCATGTGTTGCATTTAGGCTTGGGTTCGAGGGTAGAGGGATTGCAGTTTTTATCCCCAAAACAGCATATTACAGGAAATATTGGGCTTAGAAGCCACAGAATTGCACAGACAGTTAAAACCTCACCACAGAATTTTAAATAAGTAGGTCTTATTTATCTCTGCCACTGCTGCCTTGAAATGGATTAAGCATAAATACATCAAATAAGATGTTTTAGTAGATTTGTGATTGAACTCTGAGAGACCCTTAGAGACTTATTCTTATCAGTGCTTTTTGTTGATACAGTAGAAATGTCTTCATTTGTTCCAGGATGCTCTATGGAAATGGCTTCAGAGAAATCCAACACCATGCATTTAATGGTACCAAGCTAGATCAAGTGTAAGTATTGTATGCAATTTGAACTACACAAGCTCTGTTCAAAGGTTTCAAAAAATGGTATTTCTAACTGTTTACAACATGTCCTAGTTGTCTTTTAAGTAAGATTTTGAATTCAGTTGCAAAAAAAGAATCCCACATATTGAACCTCTTGGGAAGATCTGGGTGGAAGTGAAAATCTCTCAGTCTCTAACCTAATTATCCATGCAGTGATCTGAATTGGTGGAGATGCTAAGATAATAAGGTTCTGTGCTGATTGGCTGCGTAAATGTTGTCTGAGGGGGGAGAGGGTGCAGACCAGTGCAGACGGATGCAGAAGCGGAAAACACTCCAGAAGTACCAATACCAAGCAAAATGTTTCTTGTGATAAACTGTAAAAATGAACACAAAGGGACACTCTGTCCAACAAGCAAACACATTAGTACTAACTCTAGAGAGCATGTTGTTGTGAAAGATAAAGAACAATGGGAGGGGATGTGATTTTGCATTTTTGCCTCCTATTCAATCATTCCTGTCATGACATCACCACAGGAGCAGCTGAAATCACCCTGCAGAAGCTAAGTTTCCCCAGTAAGATAGCTCCAGAAACAATGCAAAGGCTTTTCGGCTTCCATATTTCAAGATTGCTAGGTTGGAGGATGACAAACATATATACATGTGTAGGCATGGAACGATACGTTTTTCTTACATGGGACCTATTATTTACACTTTGCCTATTTGAGAGAAAGTCTGAGGTTATTAAAAAACTTTCTTCTGCTCTCCAACTAAGAGTAAGATAAGAGGGTTGATATCACTGCCATGTCTGTTTGCTAAAGATGAAGCTACATTTATGACCTTCATTTCAAAAGCCATGAGTTATAATCCATACTTCCTTCAAAGAGTGGTGGAGAGCTCTGAGACCTGGGATCTTGAATCCCTGGATTGAGGCTGGTGCCATTCCGATCTGCTGGTGACCTGACAGTGTGAGCACGGTCAGCCGCTGCACAGGTTTTAACTACTGGTCCAAGACCTCGCCAACAGGACAAGCTCCAGAGCTTTCCATCTGTTCGATCAATACCACCAAGCTTACTATCATACCCAATGTTTTTGATGTGCACTGTTACAAATACATGCAGGAACACACATACATGACTCACAGAATCAAACCATGCGATCCAGCAGAAAAAATAAGATAAATATCTATAACCTACCTTTTTTGAAGTAAATTACATGGGATTTTAGTTATCATTAGATTGTGTCAATACTGTCCTGAGTGTAAAAAAAATAGAGTTACATACTAACATGATACACCTCATGTTATCTTTGAAAATACGTATAAATGTTACAAAAACAAGTTGTGTTTAACCCCAGGTTGTGAACAGAACTTTCACCGGTCCCCCTGTTTCCAGTCTTTGTGCCAACAGTAAGCTAACAGGCTTTAGCTTCATATTCAACACAATCAGCCTCATTTTACTTTCCGCAAGAAGCAACAATGTTCCAGTTGCATATGTTTTTTTATGCTTTTAACAATGTTGGTTTGAGTTTTTAGACACACGCTAACACTATCATTCAGCTGTAAATAAGTGCACATCTTTCACTATTTTAAAGGGCTGTTTGGGTAATCGGTTTTTAAGGTACTCTTTTTTACCCTGTGCAGTATCTCTCACTAGGTAAAAAAATGAGGCTTCTCAGTATTTTGCCTGGAATAAATAGTTACTGACATCTGGCATGTGTATTTCTTGCCCAAATTTGTACTACAAAAGCAGCAGGATCACATTTAGGTCTCTTTTCAACATGCCTTCTCATGTGTACTCTAAAAGGGCCTAAGCCCAACTCTTGATTAGTGAGCTGGACTTCTCATGGGAAAAATGTTTCCGAGAGTGGGTATCAGGAAGTCTGCATTATGAGTTTGACTCTCCCAAACACTCAGTGACACTGGACCCTGAATCTGTGTCAGACTTGAAGAAATCAATTTCACACTCACTTTCAATTACCTCATCTGGATAAAATACCGGAGAGTGCGTAAGCATTACTTCCCTTCCTTCTTTTGTCGCAACATGTTTTCCTTTTTTCACCCCCTGGTCCAGAATCCTACATATTCAGGATATGAGATATTAATGATATTACTTCTATTCTTTTACAACACCTACACACATCCTTATAAGAGGCTAATTAAGCCATTGGTTATGACTAGTGAGATTTTGCACATTGATGTTTATGCTGGCGCCTGATCTGCTCTGAGGAGAGATCTGATCCCAGCACAGCCTGACCAAGAAAAACACACCCCTTACAGCTCTATTATCCTTATTAGATTTAAGGGATTGAGGGGAGATGTGTAGTGAGGGAGCAGTGTGTTAAAGGTGTAGGCCACAAGGTCTTATACTGTAATTTAAATCAACAACATGAGTCAGTCCTTTCTGTCATGTTTTACCCATGAAATGAGAGAGAATAAACAGAGGAATGTGCAGTGATGAAGGATGGAAAAACATCATGCCATGCCTTGCCACTGTCAGTCAAATTGAAATGTGAAGGATATATTTCCTCTTAATAAACTTAAATTTGTGTTTTCTTCTCCAGTGACCTGCACAGGAATAAATACCTCACCAAGATGGATGACAGGGCTTTTGCAGGCACCATCAGCGGCCCCATGCTTCTGTAAGTAACCAAAGGGATGCAAATTTGAGCTTCTCTTATCAACTTGCTTTTTCATTTAAATCATTTATTACCTCACACTTATTTTCTTAAATATACTGATGCTCTTCAAGAAGCACACCACAGTGTTTTAACTTGCAGATTTAATATGTATTTCTGCTACTACTACAATTTAAAAAATTGAAACGCTGGAATCTGTTGTTTAAGTAATGAAATAAAAAATTAAAACTCTCACATCCATCTTTTCTCACAGAGAGTTCTTGTAGTTTGCGAACATTAAAGACAAAATACTGAAAGATAAAAGACAAACCACACTTATTCTTGTAGAAATCAAACATAAGACTCATAAGCTGTTTAAAATAATAGACAGAACATCAGATATCCCGAGTGAAGCCATAACTTTAAGAGCTCTCCCTGGTGACTGGCCGCAGGATAGGTCCTAAAGCCTGCATCCACCATTATAACAGATGGAACATGAGCCAAACTACAAAATAAGAGTTAAAAAAATGGTGCCTTGTCCATTGACAGTAATATACAGTCAATGTTTGATGCACTTATGGGGTTTATCGCTACAGCCTAATATGATCAGCGGCTAAAGGATAGCTAATGTTAGCTCATTTTTAGAAAACTTAAGAATTATTTTTGAGCTACCAACCTTGCTAGGATTTGTACTTGAGGCTAATGTTACATTGTTCATTTTCAGGGAAGTTTGACAATTTGAAAATATGCTTGCATGTTTTCATTGTTGATGAAAGGTCAAAGTTCAATAATAAGTTTTGTACAAGATAATAAGTGACAAATGAGGTCAAATGTGCTAACTGACCTTTTCATGTATGTAGAAGGGTTTTTTGCCTTGGACGTTTTTACTCATCATACTCAGCAAGAGAGGAAGATATATTGGTGTTTAAAAATGAATGTTTTACAGGTCTACATATTGTTTAATAATACGCTAAGTGTGGTAGTTTTATTATTCACACCTTGTTAAGATAGGTTTCAAAAATGTCATCATTGCAGATGTGCGTACTGCATCACACATGTCTGTGAAGGTGGATAGTATATCATGAAAGGGTTCACGTCTTTCCTCCACAGCTGTGTCTTTGACCAAGAAAACTGAACCACATTGTGTGCAAGTGAGTGAGCAAAAAACTCCAGATATTTCTTTGATACTGTTGTTTTTTTAAAATACTCTTAAGGTTTTAAAGCCCACTTCCCGTTTTTACAGGTGTTTGATGGCAAAACCCTCTACCACGGCTCTGATGTAGCCATTAAGTTTTGGGTTAGGTAAATGAAGTTCATCTGTAGGCCTTCCTCCTCTGCTCCACTGAGGAACATGTCCTGAGTGAGGTTACCTTCATGAGGTCATGGGCCAAACATCTGCGAATGACAGAATCAGTCTGATACTCATAGACTTTAAGCTGCTGTTTTTTTCACTGCCTTACACAATGTGCCTCATGAGAGGAAAAAGGGTAGAGGACAGAGAGGTGAGGAGAGCAAGTGGGACAAAAAAAGAACAGTTTGAGCTCTTGGAGATGTTTGGCTGATGTTTCTTTTATTTAATGAAATTAATCTGCAGATGCTGTGACTAAGAGTTTTAATGGGTGAGGAAACTAAAGAAAGCAAAAGAAAACTTAACCCCTTCTCGGCCCCTGGAAGGGGGGATCGACAGAATGTCCTGATAACAGGATCACACAGGATGTTGGCGAGATTTTCAATCCCCTGCATATCTCTGTCCCAAAGAGATGAACTGGTGTTTGCATGATAGCCTAACACATGAAATACCACATGTAATTATTTAAAGATGACAAAGAGTGAGGAGCTCACTGTAGGAAACAGATGGAGACTGTTTGCTGACCCATCTTTGCACTCTCTGGTCTCATCATGTCCAGCTCCACATATAGATATGCTGAAAGTGTGCTTGTTCCAAAGTCTTAAAATGTTGCTGGCTGGTCCTTCAGGTAGTCAAAAGAAAGCATGTTATTCAGTATAATTTATCAGCATCCAGTGAGAGCTGGTAATCAGCAGCACCAGAGACGTTACTTGGATCCGTTTATGACCTCAGCACTCCAAACACATAACAATCAGTCACATAACATTCCTTACATAAACCATGAGAGGTATTCTCAGGATCACATAGACATCCTTTGTCTGCAGTGACAGATAAAACGTTCACCAGGAGTGACACTGAGATTTAAATCGGATATTCTAACAGACTATACTGACCACTGCTGGAGCCTGCACTGCACTGACGTACATTCCTGCATAGATGAAGGGTTAAGTCTAATGGCATTCACACACACACACACACGCACACACGCTGATGCCGTAAGAGGTGGTTTGAGGTTAACTCTGAACTTCTCAGTGTGGACTGCAGGGACAGAATGATCAGGACTGCCTCTGGGCCACAGCTGCTCTAAGATGTCAGGGGCATCAAAGTGCGAGATTAATATTAATTTGGACATGTTTGCTGAAGGCTAAAGTTGGACAACCAGCAGGGGTGCGCAAAAGGGAGGGTGGCACAGGCCCCCCTTGAAATCTCATTGGCCACCTCTGGTGCCACTCCAAAACTATGATTGGTTATTTACGCAGTCAGAGGGAGAACTTAGATTAAAATTAACTACTTGGGCTGTGTTGAAACAGGCTTTGCATGTCAAAGTAACATTTCCTTTCTTAGCACTTTAGATTTTCTGTGGACACATCTTGTTTTGAGTTCTTAAACAACAATGCATTGATGATTTTTATGTTGCCACTCTGCTGCTTTAAAATCTAAAAAAGGATGCATATGAATATACATCATAGACTCTATAAAGCATGGACATAGTCTCAGTAACACCACCCATTGATATCTTGAAAAATCTTTAGAAGCCTAAAAATGACAGACTGGAAATGCTGACTCAGCCTAACTTTTGGTCAACCTAGCAAGAGGCAAAGAGGCAGAGTTTAGAGTCCTGGGCCCGTATGCACATCCAGCCATTGGCAATGAAAACGGGCCGTTTGTAATAATGGTGAAAAATAACTTGATTAGCAGTATGCATGAGTCAGGTTAACGCCCCAACAAAGCATTCAAGTTAATGGTGGTAGACCTCACCGTTACAGGTGCTAACGGCAGGACTACCGCACCTGTTAGGCTGTTTAAAGGATGGCAGACATCTTGCTTATGCGTTACCGTTTAAGATGAAATATGTGCCGACATCGGATATTTAGGGATTGAACGCATTTACCTGGTTCAAGATCTGACGCCAAACTTTCCCTTTCTCCTTGTTTGTTATCTTTGACGATTGACTTGCTGATAATAGTTGTTTGTTCATTCTATATTCTTGTAATAAAATGTCCATTTCTTCTTCCGCTGAAACATTGTGTTTTCTTGATCTACTCTCTGTCACACCGGTACCGCTCGCCATGTTTATTGTTGTTTATGCGTAGTAGGCATGCGCAATTGGAATTTGTTGGATAGAGGTTTTCCAGGAGGTTCCCTGGACATATGGCGTTTTGAACCAGCCTCGCTTTCATGGCACAATTAGTTAATTGGCCAGTTATTTGCAGTTGTGCATGTGGCTAACGCTACGGCTAAATGGGCTGTTCCATAATGGTACGTTAAGACTAATGGTCCCGTTTGTGTAATGGCTGGACGTGTACACGGGCCCCGGTTAACAACTACATTATGCCCACCTGTCAGTCAAGTCAGCCATCCCCCTAACTATGCCTTATTACGCAAAACTTGTAGCCTTATCTTCATAATTAATGAGCTTGCCAAAAAATCACCCCTTGTACAGTGTGTATGAGTATGGAAATGTGCTATTCAGAACAAAGCTGTTTTTCATACCAGGCTTATAACAAGTATTTCTGCTCTTAAGACGGACATCTTAACATGAGTTTTAATGGGACTTTCTTGGATTTTGCAGCCAGTCACAAGTGGTCACTTGAGGAACAGCAGTTTTTTACACTTCTGCTTTGGCTTAATTTTTCGACATCAGAGGTTGCTGCTTTATGTACTTCTAACTGAAACTTTAATGTGAGTAGTTGATGAAGATATGATCACTGAATACAGAAAAAATAAACAAATGCTATTCATAAGTATTTGTGAGCACACATACTTCAGGACACCCTTACATAATCAGTATCCTAGATTGGCCACCCCAGACAAAAAAGTCTGGACAGGCTCCTGACGACAGGTAAAAATCTTGTGTAAAGAAGACCACATCACCAAGTTATGAGTAATGTACAAAGTCACAAACTGGGCAAGGAGGTACTCAAACTTCTTGGGCCAAAGCATTGATGTCACTCTGGGGCCATGCTGTTATTTCATCATTTCATCACACATTTATAATGTAGCTTCTGTAACTCTTTTATTCCCTTTCTGTCTTTAAGAGACGTGTCTGTCACTGGGGTCACCTCTCTGCCGACTACAGGTATGGACTCTGTCCGGGCGCTGAAGGCACGAAATGCCTGGGCCCTCAAGAAACTACCGCCAATCAAAACATTCAAACATCTCACCGTGGCCAATCTCACCTACCCGAGCCACTGCTGCGGCTTTAAAAACCTCAAAAAGAAAAGAAGGTGAGCTTTTCAGTTTACTGCTGCATTTTGTTTTCATTAAAGGTACTTAAAGGAGTCATGAAAGTCAAGTGGAAGATACACAAGACGTGTATAAAAGACAAACAGAGTCCAATAGAAAGCTCTTGTAGTCTGTGTTTTCTGTATATTTGGATGAACCACCACAGTGACCGAGTAGCTGCACTTGTATGAAGTGGATTTTGGCAGGGATTGAATGAACTCCCTGACGTGTTTACCTATAACTCCTTACAGTGCTGCCACAATTAGTGTCACTCATTGCTGTTATTTTAGGAGAAAGGTTGAGCTCGACTACTAATGACTCTCAAAACAGAAATCTCTTTTCCTCAGCTGGATGTGTTGTTTATTTGATTTGACATTCAGTGCTGGTGAAGTTTGAAGCATGCTGTGTTGTTTGTCTAACATAGTGCTAGATGATTCTCTAGACTCGATTTCTCAAGTTTTTTGTTATGTGTGTTTTTTCAGCTATTTGGAGTACATGATGTGTAACCTGACTGCTCTCCAAGACCAGCATCACAAGCGCTCTGTGGGGCCCCTCCGCATGCCTTCCCTCCAAGGAGACAGCATGGTGGAATTAGTCCCAGACGATGAGCAAAATGATGCAGGCCACAAAGAGACCCAGCAAGACTGGAGGAGAGGTGACTTCCATGGCAGCCTCTATTACCATGCATACTTCGGGGGCCTGCCAGATGAGGATGTGGGTTTCGGAGAGACCCTCAAGAACCCCCAGGAGGACACCAGCCAAGACTTTAACAGCCGTTATGATTATGTGGTGTGTGAGGATGGAGAGGAGGTGGTGTGTGCACCAGTCCCTGATGAGTTCAACCCTTGTGAGGACATAATGGGATTTGGCTTCCTGCGAGTGTCTGTGTGGTTTGTGAGTCTGCTGGCTGTTCTGGGGAACGTCGTGGTGCTCCTGGTGCTGCTCACAAGCCACTACAAGCTGTCTGTCTCCCGCTTCCTCATGTGTCACCTGGCCTTTGCAGACCTTTGCATGGGGATTTATCTGTTGCTTATTGCTTCTGTAGACCTCCACACACGATCTGAGTACTTCAACCACGCCATAGACTGGCAGACAGGCCCTGGCTGTGGACTCGCAGGGTTTTTTACAGTATTTGCAAGTGAGCTTTCAGTCTACACCTTGACAGTAATCACTTTGGAGAGATGGTACGCGATCACCTTTGCTATGCGACTGGATCGTAAGCTACGTCTGCACCATGCAGCAGCGGTGATGCTTGGCGGATGGATCTTCTGCCTCCTTCTGGCCTTGCTTCCTCTGGTTGGAGTGAGCAGTTACCAGAGGGTTAGCATTTGTCTCCCAATGGACACCCAGTCCACAGTGTCCCAGGTCTACATCTTGTCAGTGCTGGTCCTCAACATCCTGGCCTTTTTGGTTATTTGTGCGTGTTACGTCAAGATCTACTGTGCAGTGCACAACCCCCACTACCGATCTGGATCCAAGGATACCAATATCGCCAAGCGCATGGCTGTCCTGATCTTTACAGACTTCCTATGCATGGCACCTATCTCCTTCTACGCCATGTCAGCTGTTCTGGACCGGCCACTTATCACCGTGTCCAACTCCAAGATTTTATTGGTACTTTTTTACCCGCTCAATTCCTGCGCCAACCCATTCCTCTACGCCATCTTCACGAAGGCTTTCAGGGGGGACATATTCATTCTCCTCAGCAAGGTGGGCCTTTGTCAGCAGCGAGCGCAGCTGTTCAGAGGTCAGACTGTCTCCTCAAAGGGCAGCAGTGGGACATCTCAGATCCGTAGAGACAAGGACAAGGTTAGAAAAAGTGGACGGGGAAGTCAGGAAGAAGAGCCCATCCACTTGAAGAAGTGCTGTGGACATACCTACCACTAACCTGTCTGCCAGAAGACGATCCCTGAAGAGAACCAGAGCCTGAACACGTGAGCCAAACACCAGCTCAAAGTAGCAAAGCAAGACAGGTTCAGGCGGGAGAGGACTGGCCTTGAAGTGTTTGTGGATAGATCTGTTTGGATATTTAACAGAAAGGTCCAGGATTCTGTATCTGCTTCAATTTTCAGGCCAGGTTCAGCTGTTTTCACAATTTCACCTGTGATAATTTTATGGTTCCAGTTGTTGAAGGATATCAGGTGTTTATGAAATACGAGCCTGACTTCATCTCACCTATTGTCCTTTGCATTTAAATGAAGTGGCTTGAGTAAAGCAGAGACTAGATGAAAAATATTTAAGATAAAACCCAGCACAAGTATATAACTCTAAATACAATCAATCTTTCCATTATCATTAATTCTAAAATAACTTAATCTGTAATTATCTCTGCACAATATTACTTTGATATAAAAGGAAAGACAACAGACTTTTTCACAGCCACTGTAAGATGACATTGTATACCTGGTTCACTGTGTTCAAGGACAGCCTGCTGGCTCAGTGCATTCACAGTGGAATATTTATCCAATTTATGGAAATAGGAAAACGCTGCACTTCTTGTAGTCTTATCAATGACTCTCTATGCATTGTAAATACATGATAGTGTTTGGTGATTTATGGATGAAAATGGAACCATTCGCTGGGGCATTTTGTTTTTAACAGTGAACAAGTATAACTAAGTATGTGATGTTGAAAAGCAGGCAGGCTTTTACTGTGCAAATTGTACTTTTATGTGGCCTTTATCTGCATCATATAGAGTATCACTTTATTGGATTTATAAAGTATGTGTGTATTTCATATTTTGTAATGTTTGGGTATTTCTTATATGTAACCACAATTTATTCATCAGACATTTTGTTACATCCAGAAAAACAGCTTGCAGAGGAAAGTCCTCATCTCCAGAGAGCATGTGATCCAATTACAAAAGTAAACACAAGACATATTTTGATTATTAGCAAGTTTCTACAAATTACAGACAGGCATGATAATCACAAATACCTTTATACTGTGAAAGCCTTGTGTCTCCTCTGGAATTTCGTGGTTGTTTTTCTTGCATGATCGTGATATTTTTCCATCCTCTCACGGAAACAAGTGACTTATACAATCAGCAGAGATAGCCTCACCTTCACTGGGAGAGCTTAAAGTAAATACAGCTGAGGCATGTGTGAGCTGAGCCGCTTTAACTTGAGCGGTATAGAGCCATTATGAGTTAAAGGACACCTTCTGCCGATGGAAGCTTAACATCTGGATAGCATTTCATCTGCTGGGTGACATTTTTCAAGGCACTGTATGGATAAACTAGGGGGAAGGCCTTTCCAGGAATGAGGGATCATTTCACACCTTTTTTAATTTTTCATGCAAATCTGTCAAGGAGATATTTCATAAGACTGCTGCTGCATAGTTTGTTCTAGTATTGAATTGTTTTGGCAGGATTTCTAGTTTTAACGTTGAAAACATTTAAAATAGCATCTGCTTGCTGAATTCCAGACTTGACTCGCCCTATAAATTCTAAACAGACTAAATGGACATTATTTTATGCTGAATGTTTCCCACAGCTCTGCATCTATCTCTTCCAATCACTCATTTACAACAGTCCAGCATGTACCCTTCAAACGCTAAGCACACAGACCTGGAGTATGATGAGCCTGGCTGCATTTGTGAGGGCCTCTTCCTGTCCTCTGCCAGTTACTTGACTCAAAGTTCATACTTGTTTCACAAGTGTTTGTGTGTCAAGGTTGATAAAAATCAAAATCACTGCACATTTCAGTGGGTTACTTGATTACAAAAAGAACACGTCAAGCGGTGACATACCTGCAGAGCTATCCAATACCACACCTCCATATAGATCATGAAATGGTCAAGTGTTGTCTCAAAGCCAAAAGGATTATAACACAGAATATCAGAGAACTGATGGAGACAAGGACAGGACTTATTTTCTCATTCTTCATGTAGCTGGTTCTCAGGCCTGCATGATCATTCCTTTCGAAGTATTTCAAATAAACCCATCCCTGAGCCATTCTTCAAATAAGCAGGGCCAGACGATGCACCTCGCTAACACAAGATAAGGTTGCCAGAGTCAAATACAATGGGAAAGGAATCACTGAAGGCTGAAAAGAGGAGCAGAAGTTTCCATTAGAGAAATGGAACAGTCTCCGGAGGAGGTCAAAGTCGACAAGTATCAATTCAGGTCTTGTTTCTGGAAATATAAAGTCCCTGCATTTCTGACATCATCACTTACGACATTGGATGGAACAGTGGGCATACATGGTCCTCTTGAAGAGTCAAGTTCCCCCCTCCTACAAAACTCTTAAATGATAACTAGAGCAAAACACAAAGTCCAAGTCAATGAGAACAGTAGGACATGTTTGTCTCCATGTTTTTCTGAAAGTGGTTCAACTCTTCTTACAATTAATTAAGAACAAATAAGGATGAGAAATGTATTTATTCTACAGTCATCAAATTTTCCCATGATGTACAGTTGATCCATAGATAATAACAATCCCACTGTTTCATACACTTGTGTGGATTTCTGGGCCGGCTCATTGGTATTACCCAGGTGGAGCATATGGCATGCAACCAAAAGGACTTTATCAGAATGCCATATTGTTCATTAAATACGCATTGGAAGAAAACCTGGCCAAAGGCCTAAAAATAAAGTATTTCAGTCACTTAAGTGTGCCAACTTTGCTGGTAGCAATTAGTGGTTAATTACTTGGGCACTGATGCTTGCAAAGCACTGTGCTTGCTACAACTTCCTCACAGTTAGCAAAGATGTTTGGGCCTTAAGCAACCAAGAAGTGCTAAGTATTAGTTTACTTTGCAACACAATATTTGTGAGGTTTTTTAAGTGTTGAACTTTGCCAAAGATGCTGAGTCATATCATTGCTTCCTTTTTGTACAGATTCTGTGACCTGTCTTTGACATTGAAGTGTGGACTCAATTCACACAACCTTTACATTAAGATGTTCATGAATCAAATTACTGTGGACAGCTTAAAAACAAAATTATGTCTTTTAGATATGATGAAAACTCTTATTTTGGGGTCATTTAGTCTTTATTTGGTACAAAAGTTCAAAAGAGACAGCATATTATGGGGAGTGTAGTGGGAGGAGACAGCAAAGGGGCTGAGGTCCAGAGTAGAACGTGCAGCTACTGCGTCAACAATGTCTTCTGTATGGACCACAAAGCTGAACTGCTTTGCCTTCTCAAAAGGAGACAGGGTTATTTGTGGTTATAAATCACTCAACACACCAACTCAATCACTCCATGATGTGATCAATACTTGTGAGATGGTGGGGGAAGGAGGATTCAAATGTGGTTTGGTGTTTTCTGAAATATTGTTGTGCTTTTCCCTTCAGGGTCGACGTAATTTAATCTACTTTGAATTAATCAGCAACCTATTAAGCTTTTGTATGTATGTGAATCAGCATGTCAACCAACAGTACATGTACAAGGAACTTAAAACATAAGCAGAGATGTAGAATTTAGCCATGGCTTGTTAAATCATATATCCAACCTTTGTCTTCATCGAATTCTACAAAAAACAAGGCTCACATAAACCTGAAGGAAAGGTGTGTTTGGCCAAGCATAATACAATACAGTACAACAAGATATGACACCAAATGATATGATACAGCATGACAAGACACAACACGATATGATACCATACAGCGCAACATGATACGACATTATATGATATGATACGATACTCTAAGGTACAATACCATACCATAGCACACCATGGCACACAGTGGGATACAATACAACCTGGTGCATTTTACCATCCCAGAAGGAAAATTTGTCTCGGACTTAGTTCAGCACCGATTTCACCATCCACAATAGTATTACTTATTAATACCCCAACAGCAGACCGGCAAACAATCACTTTTTTAAGACTTGACAAAAATCAGGCGCAGGTCTTCAATCAGTACTGGTCAGCAAAGACCTATGACTTCAAAATCAAGCACCCATCATACACACTACATTTATTATTGAACACTATAAAAGTCATGAGACACTAGAGGAAACCCAGAAAAGGAGGAATCTCTATTAAAATTAGATAGAGGCTCTTTGTCCAAAAGATTTGACATTCTCAGTCTACAGTAACATGCCACAGCCAAAGGGCTCGGCTACTAAGTTCCTCTGAAGCTTACAGACTCTCTGTGACCATGCTGCTGATTGGCAGTCACCGTCGGTTAGCTGGTAAGCAGAGAAAGCTATATAGTCTTAGTTCGACATCTCCAGGGCCTCATTATAAGCCTCATTCGCCAGCAGCTCAGACTCTTATGTCTGAGTGCCCAGAAGTAGCAACAGGGCCCATTTCATCAGGAGCAGCCAGGGATACATTCTTCCTCCACTAGGTCTGTTTAGGACTGAATAAGTCTTTGTGAAGCATGATATGTTGTAGAAGTGACAGCCCGCCTCAAATCCATTTACAATCAGGAGCAAAAATCTCCATGTAGTTTCTGCTTCAGCTTTAATCCCAGACAGCACCACACCTTTATCTCATAATTACCTGCAAGGAAATACACAGGGATTGTATCAGTTTGGGTAGGAATTAGAGGAAAGGCAGGGTAGCGCCCATGCTGTGAATACCCTGACAGCCATCCAGATGCTGGATTACACTGCTAGAAAAGTGGAATTGAAGACAGGCTGAGGCAGATTCTGTGCCTCACATGTCCATGTAATGAGAAAGTGGTTTCAAACTGTGGTTCCTTGTGCTAAAGTAGCCATTTCTGCCTCAGTAGTTAACCAAATATGGTGAAGGGGTAACCTGAGGTTAATGTTAAATGCATCAAATGAAGCACAACAGTAATGGATTGATATTTCAAATACTAAGCAATTAACATATGGTTAAAATAACTTAAGCTATTTAATTGGCCAAACAAGTATTCAGCTATTTTCAAACCGTTGACATAGCTTATAGCAAACTAGCTTAACTAGCTAATTAATTGTTGATTTGTGTTGATAGTTAGTTTAAGGTTATGATTGCTTGGAATTGCTGCAAGTAAAGAAACTGTTATTGTCTAATAGTTGAAACAGTTATACAAAAGTAACTGGTAAACCAGCTAGGGATCAAGTGTCGTAGAAGTAAGCTAAAGCTGCCTATTGGATGAACAGGTGGAAAAGCTAACAGTTCAAACAATCAAAAGAAATGGACTACCATTTGAAGAAAGTTGTCTAAAAGTAAAACAAACAGCAGAAGTAATGATTAAAAGACTGAAATAGTCAGGTAATAGCTATCGATGCCATTTTAAAGTTAACTGAAGTAATGTTAAACAGTCAAACAGCTTAAAGCAAAGACAGAAAGCTGAAATAGTTTGTAGCAAAGTAGCTAAACTTACTAACATTTATCAAGGGCTAAATGGTTGAAATTGCCAGGAGAAGTTGTTAGCCTGCCTAAAGCTGTGGAGAATAAGTGTTGGAGTTAGCAAAAACACAAACTCAAGCTAACTTTAACAGTTATTGTTCATTGTTGAAGTAAGCTTGAGTTGGCAGTTGTTGCTTGTACTGTAGCGTTATTTGACTTATTGTGTTAAAGCTGATAAGGAAAGAGTAAAATAAGTTAATAGTGCATGACACTGCTGGACCAACACAGAGTTCAACAATGCAAATCCTACATTTTGAGCTAGAGTGTTCTTACCTGGTTTTGTTTTGTTTTTTAGTTGTAAAATAAAATTCAATGCACTCAAAACACAACCCTCTCTTTTCATCCAAACTTGTTTTAATTTATAAAATTAAATGAATATGAACATTACATTTCCTTCATTATCCGAACAGCAGCTAAAGCACACATTACAAAATGGTTAAAAGCAGGGATACATTTTTGCTAAACATCCTTTTCATCAGCTCATGTATGGTTTGTGAGTGTACCTTACTCAAGCTCAAAAGGCACACGCAACATTCAACAATAAGTGATGAATATAACTTATTTTGATACAAGCCAAAATTTTTGCTATCAATTTTAGAGATCAACTGAATGCCATATTTAAAGCTCAGGGTGTTAGTAGATGCATCCTCCAAGCAAGCTCCATGTGAATTAAATTGAAAACACCTCCTTGGCACTATTACTTTTTTACAGTTTGAAAATGACAGTCTTTATGTGAATATTACTTTTGTTTTATAAACCAGAATGATTAAAAGAAAACTACATTTAGACAGCTTTGGAGCTCTGAAATGAAAAAATAATTTCATTCTAATTAGAATATATGTAAAGACATAAGGTATTAGAAAGTCATCCTTTATTCATCCTTGTGTTTTTAAAACTTTGTACTCTACAGATCCAACCATCAACCAAACACAACAGTCAAAAAACACATCCTTTATTTCAAATTGCTGCAACAGGGGCACTAAAAACAAACTGCAGAGAAACACACATGCCCCGAGTTCAACTCACTTCGATAGAAAATATTTTCATTTAAAAGTTATGAATAAAATGAAAGCACAGGAGAACATATGGTGGACGAAATGATTTGGAACACAGCATAAAGTCGCTTTGTCCAGCCAACAGAAAAAAAGGAACACTTATTTGATTATAAGAGCACAGTTTGGTGCGGCTTTCCAACTTCTCAAAAAATAGAACATGTTATGACTTCAGGAATAAATAAAAAAAGGGGGTGGGGGACTCTGTCCTGCCCCAACTACAAAAAGAAAAAAAACATCATGGGGTGTGCAAGAATTTAGTCTAAAACAATCAACAAAGAAAGCTGTGACAACACTCATCAAATCAACATACCCACGTTGAAAGCCAGTCCCTCACTCACCAACACGCAAATAGACAGACCAGAGCACGCTGTGGCTATTGATTAGAGCAACTGACTGATTTCACAACACATTGATAAACTGACAGTGCAAATTTTCAGACGGCTGCAGAGAACTAAAATAAGAGCAAAGAAGAAACACCAACAGGACAAACTTTCAGACAGTTTATACAATTTATAAATGAGTTCAGTGTTGGATCTTCCTTTTTTCTGTTAAGCTTGGGGATAAAGATGGAATGAAGCTCCAGAGAAGCCGATGAGGAAATTAACAGTATTTTTGGATTCAGCACTTCTAAGATTAAAAAAATACCTTCAAACAACAGTTGGTTATTTAAGGATTAATGTAACGTTACCTTCTTTGTCTTAACTCTATATCAAACATGTTTAAAAAAATGTTTAAAAGAATAACAGGTTGTTACCTACATAAAACACTCTGGAGCACCATTTTCATGAACATGAATTGAGACAGAATGACGATCCGAGAACAAAAAATCTGAAGCCAAAAGGTGATTCTGGCCGTTCTAAAGGCAGCAACCTTGACGAGTGGCACTAAGTTTGGACTTAAATGTAGACGCATGTCATTCCAGTCAACTGACTACAGTGCATCGTGAAGGTGTTACTCATCTACAGGGTTTTAATGAATGACCTCCAACCACCTGCAGCAGGTCAGGTCAGGTCACCCTGGTCCACTACACCTGTACGATGTGAAATGCTTACTTTCTGACACGTGAATCCTCTTAGGATAAAGGTAAGAGAAGCCTTGAGAAGCAAAAAAAAAAAGATCACAAGAACGCTCTGCTCACAGGACTTCCATCCCCCTTTAGGTTTCTTATCCCACAAGGCTAGTGGAGTGTTTTTAACCACACACTGGTTTGTACGGTACCTCACAGTCCTTTGGGTTTACCAGAGTTCTCAAAGACTCAGAAAAGATTTCCTGAAATGAATCCAGTCGCAAGATATGGAAGGATATTGAAGTGTCTGTTGACTGGATAGAAGGAGTTACAGAGTTCCTGCTCCTGTTGCTTTGTCTGTTTGTTTGTTTTTTTCTACTTCACCATTCGGCATCCCCAATGGCTTTGGAGAAGACATAGTCTCTCCCGTTCAGATTCATGATCCCGTCCTTCAGGTGGAATTTCCATTTGTTCTTACTTCTGTGAATCTGTGAAGTAAAGAAAGGAAATGAAAGGTGTGGGCGTTGGGGACAGATGGACACCGTTTCATCTTTCAGTGGACGCGATCTCTAATGTCTTTAACCCCTGAGCGCAGATGACTCAGCCAGAAGCATTCCCATATTCATCAGCCTTCAAGGAGAGCTCTTTAAAAGCACTGAGACAGCATCAAATAGGTTTATAACCCACTTGTGTGTATTAAAACTGATTAGCTACAGCTGTTGCTTTAATCATCCTCTTGGTTATTATAAGAAAGATGGCCTCTGAAAAACATAATTCTAGATTGCTTTTTAGCTGTTAACAAATGACTTGAAAATGCTGGTGATGTCAAAAGACTGATGACCTGACTATCAACAAATGATATGCAGATGCAAAACAACTCGACTCTCATGCATATCCTACATCCATAGGTATTAGGGATCAGATATTTGGAGCACAGGTTGGTTGTCCGGTTTTCTCTCACAGGATAGATAAGTCCTTACCTTGTCATACTGGCACACCACTACATTCTCTGTATCAAACAGCTCCTGGTCCTCCTCATCACTGACATCATCCTCACTGTTCAGTGGCTCCTGGTGAGAATACCAACAACAGTTTTTAATGTGTGGTTCTAGATATGGTTCAGAGTCTTTAGGACTCTGTTCTATGTAACATTTATCACACAGTGACTGAATGTGGAGAGGCAAAATATGATATGATATTGTTTCAATCCCTAGTTATCATCAGAGGAATATGCAACATCATAACACAATACAACTTGACATATTTTCCTCACCAGAGAAGACATTTGACATTTAATTGTTTTTTTTAATCTAGATAAACACTAATCCAGGAAGAGAAATTCTTCAAATTATATAGTCTTGTTTTCTCCCACCTCTTCAACCTGCCCATCCTCTCCCCCATCCTTGTCCTTCTCCTCCTCGTCATCCTCATCGTACTCCTCCTCATCCTCGTCCTCTTCCGAGGAGGTGTCTCCGGCGCCGTCCACCTGCAGCATCATGGGTGGCTGCTGGGTCTGAGGTTGAGTCTGAGGCTGGGCTTGCTGCTGGGCCTGAGGTTGAGGTTGGGCCTGTGGGGCAGCTGCACCCTGGGCCTGCTGAAGCTGCTGCACCAGAGTTGCTGTTGTCACCTGACCAGGCTGCTGCGCCATGCCTGCTGCTTGCATCACCTGGAAGGAGAAGAGTCCCGAAAGATAAATGTTGGTTATTTGTCTCATTAGATCGTCAATGACAGGTTTGTGGAGTATCTCAAACAAAAAGTTCAGGTCCAAAGTAGACAAAGATGTCAATCAATAATAGAATATAAATGATGTGCCAGCAAATACTTACAAGGACAGAGCAACCTTCCTGGGAAGTGAATTAAGTTGGTAATGAAGTAAGTGAGGAAGTGCTTACCTGTGCATTGCCTTGGACTTTGTTTCCTGAAGCTAAGACAATCTGCTGCGGTTGGATGATGACTCCTGTTTGCTGGGGCAGGCCTCCCGGCAGAGGAGCAAGAACCTGGACAGAGTCAACAGACAGAACCCGCATTTTATCTGAGGCTTTAAATAAACTTTATTTAAACCACATCTTGTTCATTTACTTTGATTAAATGTTAAAGTAAATTTTCAAGGTGAATAATTGTTTTGGTTGCCAAATATTGTGCAAGTTTTTACTGTTATTTATGTTTCTGAACTGGCTTACATGTTATGAACTAAATACACAATCATGGTGCCAGTTATGACACACACAAGCTGCTGAGTCTCATACTCTGACAACACCAAACATGATACATGCAAACCCATCACCACTTCACTCCAATGTGTCAAATGTTCAAAGATTGTGCCTCAGTTCACTCGGGCTGGGTGTTCCTACCTGTGCAATAGGACGTACCTGCTGTATCACAGGGGCCTGCACACCACCAGGCTGCATTTGCTGCTGTAGCAGGATCTGCTGCTGGGGCTGCTGGATGATGTACTGAGCCCCATTGGGAGCGCGCACCACCTGCAAAATCTGACCTGAGAGACAAAACAGAGGAGACTTGCTGTGAGTGTGCATGTGGAGAAGAAGCAGTTTATTAGATCACAACCGAACAAAACATTGAATGAATATAATTTCGCTATTTTAAGTGTTTTTCCTCTACAACCTGATGCACACACACTTGTGTGAGTGTTTTACCTTGGCTGGTGATGAGCTGTTGGTATGGGGTGACTCCTGTGGGCAAAGCAAGGGTTGCTGCAGTAGCTGCTGCACTCTAGAGGAGGATAAGAAAACACACTTTAGAGTGGCTTAAATGAGGCAGGCAGGTATTTACTCATAACCAGGAAACCTTCAGACAAAACTTAACTTTAAAACCCCCTGTGTTAGGGTTCAAGAATGTGAAAAACAAGTTTTTAAGCTGTTAAGTTGTAACGTTCTGGTGGGACATTAATAATACACAGTGGGCACAAACACAGGTATTTATGAGTAGGTTGTTCAGAACATTCCTCTGGAGATACTTGGATATTTATGAATGCTGCAGAAACTCTCCATAATATTAATTTTAGCTTTGTCCTGATAAAAGTATTTGCATTCATTAATTTTATTAACCAGCTTTGACTGTCAAAAGGTTAGACATTTGCAAGTGAAGCTTCAAAACAGGTGTTTGTGAATTAAGATAAAAATTCCATCAATGCAGATGAAAGAGACATGAACAGATGGCTCGTAGAACCTTCTTGTTAAAGAAGGTAACTGGTGGTGCTTTGTTGAGGGACAAGGAGAATTAATGAAGGAGAGGGTGTGTTTGTGTGTGTGAGGCACACAGGGGATGGATTTCCCCTGGCTTTATCCTCCGCTGTATTGCAGACCACAGGACAACTCCCTGATGGCCCTCCCTCTCCTCTATTCTCTGGATTTCAATGTCCCTTCACCTGACGTTACTACACTAGTCTTCCTGTTCTGTGGAAAGCCTTGTTGCAAAAAGGTAGATGCAATTCAAAAAGTAAGACTGAAATGAATTAAGTATCTTTCTCAAGGGCAAAGTTTGAACTAAGAGAGAAAAGCTGTGCGTTGCTTTGATTACTGGAGTGTTTGCAGCCAGTTAGGGGCATTTATGCGATGAGGTCTGGCATGGGTTTTTAATTGAACTGAGTCCCACTGGTGTTTCTTTCCTATGTGTGAGTTCAAGAGAGGTACAAGCATGTACAACAGAAAGAGCACTGTGCATGCTTCACAGAACATTAAGCTCCAGTACTCAGCAGAATGCTTCCAGATAGCTTGAAGATGGCTGTGTGTGTGTTCATGGATTCAGTGATTCTTCACGGCTGGTTGTGAATCATGCTAACCTTGTTATTAACTCAGCTGCTTTAGTAAAATGCATTAGTAAGATATAATGAGATGGAATAAGCAGTGTTAATATGTTGTTTGTATTTAAGATCAAATCAAACATGTATCACATATGGGATAGAAGTAATCTCCGCCATGTGACAAGGAAAGTGAGCTGTGTTCTACCACAAACATGACATCTGATGAAAGCTGAGAGAATACTACAACTGTCAGACTGCTCCTATTGTCCACTCCAAACCATCATTTAACATTTGATATGATTAAAACAACACAACTCTACTCACCATCCCTGTTGCACTCATGTGCTGTAGAATCTTTGAATCCTGAACAATGACTTGCTGCTGGGGAGCTGTGAGGAGACACATGTTGGGAGTTAAACCACAATACAATAAAAGACTAACTCATCAATGACATCCTAGAGTGGGTCGTCTCTCGATCGGAAGGTTGGCGGTTTGATTCCAGCTCCTGCAGTTACATGCTTATGGCTGGTTTATATTTCTGTGTTGACCCTACATGGTAGTGGCGGATGCAGATGTGAGCACTACATACTTGTGCGTTGATGTGTCTGTGTTGCTCTACAATGCTCGGCCAGAACACTTGTGCTCAGTTGATGGTCGGGTCACCTGTTTCCAGCACAGCCACGTTTTCTGTGCTTTTCCAAAACGATTCCCAACATATTATGTTGAATTGGAGCGGTTATGTGTGGCGTTCATCACGCAGCAATGATTACAAGAAAAAATAGAGAAGAGACGTCGGAGAGGATTTAATATATGGCTGATGTACAGCGATTCCTGAAGTATAAACCAAGCTTAAATGACATTGCACGAGACACAAACTCACAATTGCTCCTGGTAACATAGTAAGTGAGGTGTAAATGAAATGTAATGAGATAATACTGATGGTCCCCTAGGCAAAGGTGGTATGAATGGGTAAGTGTGACGAGTAGCGCAAAATTGGTCGTTAAAACTAGAAAAGTACTTTATAAAAATTAACAAAAGAAATGATTGAACAGAAAAGATATCAGTGTATACCGGTTTGATCAGGCCTTTAAAGTTACGGTTGGTAGCCACGGAAAAGTAGCATGAATTTGAATGTAGCATTTCCTCGGGACTCCGTCTAACCCATCCCCTCAGAGCTCCTCCAAAACAAACGCCCCCCTCCCGCTCACATACATTAGCTCCACTGATTCGCGACCATATGATGGTGACTGATTCAAAACCGGTCCTCAGCACATCATCTGTGTTTTGCCCTACGTTAACTCATGTCTCACTCAGCGGTAGGAAAACACCAAAACCTTATCATAGTGAAAGTTAAAAACACAAACAAACATGAAATGTACGCGCAGGAGGCGGGCAAAACGGCAGGACAGGATTTGATTGGTTTCATAAATTGGCTCCTGATGGCAGGGATTGGTTGGTGTTTTCCCAGGTTTACTCCGGCTTTTTTCCGCTCTTTTTTAAGAACACATTATGTGTTAATTGCCATCGGGACATGAAGATAATTTTAACCAGTATAACAAAAAGTGTATCTAAATCTGACTACCAACCCCAGCTTTAATCTACGTCTGGTTCTAAATTGTGATATTTAAATAATGAAGTTGTGTACACTTAGTTCAAGGCCTTTAACTGAGCAATGTTCTTCAAAACATCATATTTCAAGACGGGTACATTTTAAGGCTGCATCAGACTTATTCACATGGACATTCAATGTTTCTGCAGGTGTTGGCTGTTTAGTTAATCTCTGCCCCCACAGTGTGACAGATCTGACTAACCTTGCTGCTGCTGAGGAATCTGGATGACTTGCTGGGTCTGCGCTGGCTGGGTGACCTGCTGCACCTGCTGGACCTGTTGAACCTGCTGAACCTGCTGCTGTTGCTGCTGCTGAGCGGCCTGCAGGGCCACCTGCTCCTCTGTGTGGAAGCCCTCCACTGCCTTCGACTGCAACAGTTTGTTTTCCCATAGCTGAAGCATCGGGCAGAGGAAAACATGGTGAAAAGGGAAACGTCAGTCAGAAGAATGTCTCAGAGTCAGGCGAGGTAGATATTTTAGATTGAAGTTTGAATGATGTTTTGATGAGTACACCCTTCATTCAGACAATCAACCCATTACTGTAACAAATCAAGCTAGTACCCTTGTTTCAGTTTATACTTCTTTTTTACATTTTGATTTATACTTTTAATGAAAAACAAAAGCAAACAAAGAGACTCATGACTCATGTAGTAGCAGTACGTAGCTAATTAATTTGGCCTTGGTCAGGAGAAACTGTGTATGCTAAAGGAGATGCACAATAGAAAACACTGGAAGATGAAGTACTCCTCACACATGCTCTGGTAACATTTCCACCTCAGTGGTTGTACACACGAACAATAGCTCTTGCAGAAAGTTACCGTTTTCAACTCCAGCAGCACTTGTTCATCGACTCCCTCATCCAGGAACAGCTCTCGCACCTCGCTGATCACATCCTCAATCACAGACCTATATAGTTTAGGCTGGGCGGAAGTAAGCACACACAAAAACAAAAGACATTTTATGAACAGTTTGTAAAAACAGAAGCTAGAAACAATGTGTCTGATACAAACACTGTTACTATTTAAGGCTGACTTTGACCTAGAGATCAAAGCCTGAAGTGTTTTAAATCTGTTAAGGATTACATCTGTTATTTTACATGGGTGCTTCACAGCTGCCTGAACAACATGTTCAAACATCCAGGGTTACAAAACATTTCATATGTCTGCCAAATAAGCAAAAATGTGTCTAATGTGGTAATATCAGTTGTGTAACTGATGCACTTTTGTAGATCAAGTAGTTCTTGCACAATAATCCTCAGGATTTAGCTATAGCCTAACTACAGAAGAGGATTAGGGCCACTGAACGTACATTTAAAAAAAATATATTATTACCTGACTTAAAAGTACGAATTCTGAGATTAGTCCGAATTCTGAAATTTAAGTCAGAATTCTGGGAAAAAAGTCAGAATATAAAAAAAGTCAAAATTCTGAGAAAAGGGTCAGAATTCTGACTTTTGTCTCAGAACAATAATAATAATTTTTAAAAATTTGACTTTAATTTTTTTCCAGTGGCCCTAATCCTCTTCCGTACCTAACATGCACGACACCGTGTGGTGTTATTCTAGTCCATATGAAGCAGCTGTATACGTCTCTCTGTCACGACAAACAAGGTAAACAGTGTTTCCCTCGGGCTGACATATGTGGTGCTACGCATTCATAACGTTTAAAAACTACACAATGACCGGATTTAACAACCGGAAAAAATGGTCCAGTCAACACAACAGCGACGGACACGCAGGCCACCGCAGTGCGCCGCTTTGTCCCCAGTGTCCGCCGCACGGACCTCGGTCTCTCCTTCCCTCCCCCTCGGCCCGTCTGCTCCTCCACTATTTAAAGCTCAGTCTGGTGTTTATATGTAGAGCCGGTGACGTAGCGTCGAGTAGCACCTTCCCATCCCGGGCAGTCTATATTAGAGAGCCAATATGGCTGTATAAAACCAGGCAGCAGGAAGGAGGAGGGCCAGAACGGGACCGAGGGGCGACGTGGTGGAAGCCATTTTACGGAGCGGCAAACTGCGCGCTCGGCGGCCCCGTGCTTTACTACATTATGTGGCGGAATATCAAGGATGTTTTCGGTGTTTTATCGTGGAAGTGCTCAAGCTCTGAATAAGTGTTATGTTGTTTTTCGGTGGGGAGGAGGACAACTTTGTTATGAGATGGGTAAAGTGGTGGTTTGGGACGACTATCCTGCCTTTAGGTCGTGGAATGGTGGACAATGATGAGGCGTTAAACTGAGCGACTGACGGCTGAAGATGTTTAACATTTAAATCATAAATAAGCGGAACTCATGGTTACCTGCTGGTGCTTAGCGTACATCTACCTCTCATACATGAATTAAAGAATCAAAACCAAGCCTACATATACCTTGTCACCTTATAATCGACAAGCAAAGCGTTCACTGAAGAAACAACACGATCATGTAAGACCGAAACCCCTTTTCTTTAATGACTTTGCACAACTTACACCACATTGAGACGCTGCCCTGAACCAAGACTGCTTCAAATGTGAACAAGACCCCTTCTATTACGACTCTAACATCGCATTTCATTAGTGACCCTATACCTCCAAACCTCTGCATCTAAGTTTTTTAACAAAATCCTTCGCTGCTGCTCAGACCAGACGGTTCTCACAGAACAATCTAGTGGAAAAAAAACTCGTGAAAATGGCCGATTGACTCAGTTAAGGCTTCGTTTTATTACAATGTCAGTGAAGTGGTTGATAAAGTAGATTGTTTGTACTGAAATAAATATAACCAGCTCGTCGACAGCTTCCATTATCACCCCCATTTTCCCCCGCTGACAGTCCTTAGAGATTGATCCTTACCACTGGGTTCGAGTTAGCCGAGCTCGCCATTATTCGCGTAGTGTAAGAACCACACGGAAATAGGCGAGAAATAGAGCCAAAAATTACGAAAAACGACTTAAAACAACTGGGAACGGTACTCTACCACAGCCGGCATCACTTTTGTAAATAAAACACAGTTCTTGCGGTCTTATTTACAATCCCGGGCTGCGACTCCCCAGCCGTCCTCCGTCCGTCGTTGTCTTGCTTTATATACTGAGCGATGGAGCTGCGAGTGCGCGAGACATAGGGCAGGGTCAAAATGCACATCTCGCGAGAACTCGTGAGGAGCATGATGACTAATCACTTCGCCTGCTGCTGGGGGATGAAGTTTAAATGTGTCAAGCTCTATTTTATACAGTCTATGGTCAAGCTGAATGGTGAATGTATGTTGACCTGAACAGATTGAGTTTCCTTTAGAGCAGGGCTTCCCAACGTGTGAGTGGGACCCCTTGGGGGGTTGCGAGACATTAATGGGGGGACGTGAGAAGTCTTCCAGATTTTTTTATTTATTATTATTTATCTAAAAATAGTACATTTTGCCCATTATAGTAAAAAAATATCAACAAAAATAGTAGCTAAATTGGAATAAAACCTTGAAAATAGAAAATGTAATGAGTTTTCTGCCTTTCTTTTTGCCAGATGACTCCTAAGTTTAGGGTTAGTGAACAGTTAATGACCAAAAGCATCAGTAGCAGTATGTTAATTCATAATGGCACAGGAAACACAGCCACATGCTCATATAGATATGCAAATTTTCTAAAGACCAGCTTAATGAAGCCACATTAAATCACTTTGAGGGACAGCGGGGGTCGCAAGTCTTATGGCACCTACATTGCTGTCAAAATCATTTCAGTTCAGGGGCCACATACAGCCTAAGTTGATCTCAAGTGGGCTGGACCAGTGAAATTATAACATAATAACCTATAAATAATAAAAAGCTCCAAATGTTTCCCTTTGTTTTAGTGCGAAAAAGTACAGGTACATTCTGAAAATGTTCACATTTAATGAACTATCTTTCTACAAAAAAAGCTGTTGCATTTTTTGCCATGATGAGTCTCACAGTGGGCTGAATATTTTATTCTTTAACCCTGAAACCTGCTGCGAACACACCAAACACACAGGTTTCATTACACTGTGTCACCTGTCACAGAGTGTAATGTTTACAGCAAAAGAGCAGATCGATTATAATAATGGAGAAGGTAAAGTTGACTGTTTTGGACCCCCCTGCTCCAGCATGAACAGTTTGCTTGCTGGACAGTGTTGTATGCATGGGTGTATGGCTAGTGCCAGTAGTGGACGGAGCGCACCTATGAAGCATGCACACGATATGCAGTTCCTTTTTTCGAAAAATGTGGCTCCACCTCCCCTGCTGTAACAAGTTTACATATACGAAAACTTTAGTGTTGATTGAATCTTGAAGTGATCTAAAAAGTCAATAAATTTCCACCGGATTATGGAAACTGCAAATATTCTCCCAGAGCGCTCCACCAGCACTATGATTGTATGCGACCCCCAGGGGCGAAATCTGAAATAGCAGTTACTTTTATTGAAAAATTGCATTTAATGTCTTCTCTGTCATTTTTCTTTTTGGGAAGTCATCCAAGGGCCGGATGGGAACCTCTGGCGGGCCGGTTTTGTCCCGCGGGCCGTATGTTTGACACCCCTGCTTTAGAGAGTTTCCTTTTCCTTTTCGCTTAGCAACCTTGTTCGCTGAATTAGGGCAGCTGTAAACACCACGACACACACAAGTAGACAATTGTAAAGCATATAAATATATATTACCATAGTGAATGGTGGAGTGTTTCAAGGATTAAATAACAGAAGAAAAATGCACGCCATAGAAAAACGTGGATTGTAACCACAACCGATTTATTGATTTAAGCTGTGCAGATTACTTGGACAGCTGTTAACGGAGAGCAGACAGGGGGCACTATTACAGTTTATTAACATCCCAGACCTTTGTTGTTGTATTGTTGCCAAATGAGTCTGACTCCCTCTATGTAACTCTCTCTATGTGCTTCTTATTTTGTATTTGGTTATTGATCTTGAAATATTAACGATTTACAGATAATGGACACATGGGCTCGAACTTGAAAATATAAATATATTTTGTTACTTTATTGGTGACAAATTGGAATAGTGCAACCCCCTGATACCCACAACGTAGGATTAATTTAAACATGTACTGAGGCACAAAGAAGAGGGGCTTCATTGGATTCTGTTCCAGGACATTTTGAGCATCAAACCCTCATTTCCCTGCATCTGGTGAATATCCATTTGACCATTTGTGGTGGATGAATAATTTAAAAGTAAAAAAAAATACACGAATAAATAATTGAAAGAGAATTACCATTAGGTTATCATGTTTTATCTAATGAAAGGGCATGCAGAGGACTCTTGGTTTACATTTTATCTTCTAGAGGGGCAGCTATGATGGCTTTTTTCATGTGTCTTCCACTGAAAGCACACCAGAGAGGACAGTTTCTGGTGTTGTATCTACTACAAGGGCATCCTAAAGGGCACTTCTGGAGCATTTATTTAAGATATGAGGGCACCAGGGGGGCAATCAACTTCCTTGCTCCCCTCTTAGTACACCATTGCTTAGACACCACATTAGAAAAACAATTAAACATTTTTCATAACAAATATTAACTGATGAACTTTTTTTTTCTAACAAACGGTAAACAGTAACAATAACCATCAAGAGTTTCAACTTTGCACTGGACGCCAATTGTCAAACTAGAAAATCACAAAGCAGTCATATCTAGAGAGTAGTGGATCGTATTTTATAGTTAAGCGGAGAGCTTTGTAAAAGTCCCATTGCATTCCAATTTAGTACTCTTTGTTTCACTACTACATACTTGTTTACTTTTCCACATTCACCTGACAGCTGTGGCTTTATTTACTTTTCAGATTTAAAAAAATGTTATGCTTTATTTGCAAAGACTAGACCATTCATGGTTAAAGGTTAAAGGTTTTAGATTTATCAAGGTATTGCTTATCAGTGTAAATGTTTGCCCTTATGAAGATTTTTGGTAGACCTTAACTGAGACCAGCAACAAAACTGAAAGGCCCTTTCGTGAATATTTCTATAAAGTTATGAAAATATAAACTTAAATAATTAAAACAGACATTTATCTTTAACAAGTGCCATTACTTTTGAAACAGATATCTTCCTTTGGCATATGTTTTTAAAAATAAGTTAATTGAAGGCTGTTTGCATGTCATAACTGATATAATACGGCTGTAACTTTGAGTTAGGAGCTTTTAGAAACTGGTTTGATTTTGATTTGAGTAGGGGGGATAAAGAATCTTAGGAATAAACACACTTTTCATACTTACATGTGGATTTTTATGCCATTAAAATTATCAATATTACAGCACTGGTTTTGCCTTGTACTTGAATTGTCCCATGTACAGAGGCTAGCCCTCAAAGCTGTTGGCCCGAGTTTGACTCCAATAAAGATAAAAGCCGAAAATGAAACCAATTGAAATGATTGATTTTGAAAATGCATTTCAATGATTTAAGTGTTTCTGTGGAGGAATATTTGGTGCTTCTGTTTCTGTTTCTGTTTCTGGAGCACTTTTTATGTAGTAACATCTCACCGCCACAAGAGTGCGATCACACCTCATCTCTAAACTCCAGAAACCAGGCTCTGTTTTCATGGTCTCATGGCACACACATACACACACAAACACGCAGACAATCCATCCACTTTGTGTAGCATGCAACTGTTGTACTTGTCATTCAATAAACAGAGGACGAGAGTCAATCCTTGGATGAGCCATGTCCGTAGGTTCTACCTGTTTAATCCAAAACACACCTGTCCAGACTACCAGGGGTACATTACCAAAAACAATAAAGCTTTGCCGTAAACGAGAGCTGACAAGAGAACGTTACCTCCACTTCTGTCTCCATGGAAACTTGCCTCTGTGGTCATTCTGTGGATATGGATGCTATAGATGGGAAACACACACCGCTCTGTGCGCATCAATCCTCTTAGCACTTCACTGTGTCTCCTTGAAGGTGGCTGCTCACTTCATTTGATCTATTTAACTGAGTTAGAATTAAAGGCCTTACCAGCACATGAGAGTATGCTTTTGAATTCATGTGTACCATTGTTGTTTGATAAATACAAACAAGTGTTGTGAGAAATTCGCTGGAGTCTTGTGTCTGATATCAATCTGTCAAAGTCTGAGATGTGATCAAACACAGAGCTTTGTTATCCGAAGTGTGTCGTCGCTACCTTTGAGTCTCACTCTCTGTAACTGAGTGGTATGATGCCCTCTAAAGATCTAGTGAACGCACACTTTTCTCCCCCCCTTCTTTCTTTGCTGTAGTTGCATAGCAACAGAGGAGCTGCTAGCTCCAGTTGTGTTGGTGGTGGGAGCGCGCTGCACAGGGAGGCACTGGCTCCAGATTAAGCCTGTCTCGGCTTCAATTATGAATGGGCTTCCACTGCCACACGGCTCCAAAATGGCATCACTCAGATTGATAAGGCGTTGAGGAACTCTTTGGTACACTTAACTCTTTTACGTGTCTTTCCCCGAGGAGAGAGCTGAGTTTGACTTTAATCAGAAGTATTGAACTTAAATGATTAGAATAAGTAAATGAATAATTAACTGACGGAAGAGGCATGGTTATGATAAGGCCCTTGTTGATGGGAATATACGAGGTTAATGATTGGGGTCAGTCTTGAGAGCAAAGTAAAGAGTCTCCAGTCTCACAAAGCAGCCACTTTACCAGTAATGGGGGTTAGTGTTGCAGGCTGGAGTGGTGAAAAAGAGGAGACGGAGAAAGGGTGATATGCTTTCTTGTAAGCCTTTTCTATATTTAAGTGTGAATTCTAAGAGGGAAAATTGTAAAATTGCTGCTTTGGTTAGCCCACATGCACTGCCTATCAGTGATGCTGTTATTAAATGTGTCATAGTAGTCAATGTGGGTATTATTTTCTTTGATTACAGCCTTCATGTTTGATCTAAGTCTGTTTAAAGGAACAGCCCAACTAATCTTCTGCAACTTGTATTTTTTATTATTGCAACCAACTGGAAGACAATACATCACATAAACATCATTGCAGTTTTTCAGAAAATGGAAAACAAAATAAAACAACATTTATATATTTTTTGCCACGGTATTGGACAACGTTGATATTTACATGTAGTGATGAAATAGGTCTTGAAATCATTCTTTGGCAATATGATTGCACAATAAAGAGG
Organism: Notolabrus celidotus; assembly: GCF_009762535.1. Classification (NCBI taxonomy): domain Eukaryota; kingdom Metazoa; phylum Chordata; class Actinopteri; order Labriformes; family Labridae; genus Notolabrus; species Notolabrus celidotus. The sequence goes on from NC_048284.1 coordinate 25,973,857, forward strand.
AGAGTTGAACATTGACTGAAAAACCAACACCTGGGTGTACTCTGCATCACATCTCACAGATCAATAACAGTTTTGCATTTTGACATCTCTAACCTATGGCTTTCCAATATTCAGCTCAGACAGTCACCGAAAAAATAATGGCAGTATTGTAGATAGTTTTTGTCAGAGAGAAAACAAAACAGAGAATGAAAACGCGCATAAAACAACAGCAAATAAAAAATGGCAACACGTTTTTTTTAGAGCGCTTCACTGAATGTTTGGCAGGTTTGAAAGAAACACTTGTTTTAGGGGCTGTTCAGGCAGTGAAGTTTACTTCCATTGCTATAAAATGTCCCAGCTTTATGTTATGTGCTGCTCTGTTTTTCCACGACTCGTAGGTCAGGAGTTCATCTCTCCTGCATGTCACTGAGTGAGTCAGAGGAAAAAAAGGTGGATGCTAAAGCAACACATTCCCCCCTCAACATGCCTCTCGCCAGCTGAACACGTTATTAGTCACCACAGCGGTGGATTGTTACTGCAAATACAGCAGAGTGCTTGACCCGGGCCGTGGGGGCACCCTGACAGATATCAGACAAGAGACGGATGGCACACAACAAGAACACTGACAGCGTCTCCTTTTAGACTTTTTGTGTCGGCATGGTTACCATACAAAATGCAAAGCCAGTGATGCATGCTACAGGTGGCAGAGGACTGTACCAGTGGATGTGACATGCATTTGTTTGCCTGCTTGGCTCGCTGACAACAGCTTAAAACTAAAACTGACTGCTGCTACAACCTAACCCTACCATTTTTCCTCCTATAAAGCTGCTTTAATATGCACTGCATTTCTGCAGAGGGGGAATCAATACTGTAATGCATTCTTGTTTCAGCAAAGGCATGCCGAATAATGGCAGTGCAGTGTTTATATCACTTCTAATGCAAAAATGTCAAAGGTATGTCAATTTCAATTAAGACAGTGTTTGCATGACCCTCAGAGAGATACACATACACCTTATGGAGCGGCAAAATGTAAAAAAAAAATAACCTCTGATCTCCAGATTGGGCTCTTGAGATAAATATGAGATCCATACTGGCAGGTAAGTCCTTTAGACAAAGAGTTAACAATACTGTATGTGAATCAAAAACAAACTTTTTCATCATTTCAGCAATCTCCTACATTCCTCTCTCTTTTCAATTCAACTCCCAAGTAGCCTTTTTGGAGATATGAGGTTCCTTCAGGGCACCTACAAAATTTCCCATGCCCGTCTGATCCGCACAAATACACAGAACGATGCTGATGGAAAATAAGGACACGTACATTTACACACAGGAGAGAGAGGAAAAAAAACAATACTGTTATAAATAAAGACAGGTAAGCATGTCAGAGACATGACCACAGAGGTACTGAGGGCAGGCAGGCAGGCAGGCACAATGTTAAAGGGTGTGTGTTCCTGGGCACACAAACTCACACACTCTACACATGTGTTCGGAAATAACACTGGGGTTAACACTGAACACCTAAAAAAATCACTGTACAGGCAAAAGAAGACGGAAGCCCACCCCTAAGAGGTGATTCAGCTGGCCTACGTAGCCTGAACCCGTAGCCCGGAGGTGGCACCCTGGGGCCTCTAATTGCAGAGTGATCTCCCATGTTCCTCCCTGAAGACTTGTCTTTGAAAGCCCGCTCAGAAAAAAAAAAAGGAACCAAAAGAGATTCAAAGGAACAAACAAACGAACAAAACAAATCTGATATAATCACGGGTATAAGAATTGGCGGCAAAACTTTTTTTCTTTCCTCTAGGATCAAGGTTTATATGAAAATAAGTCATGCTTCATGCTAAATACATTGTTTATCTTACATGATCTTTGAATAAAAAAGATTTGCTTTTTATCTTATTTACAAGCACCCATGCAATATAACTGAGAAAGTCCTGCAGGTCAAATTGCTTCAATTAAGAAAGGAAAAAAATAAAATATTTTCTAACCTTTTTACAGAGTTGTCCACATGGGACAAATTGCTTATATCTTTATGAGGGTAGAGTGAGGGTAAACAGACACAAACAGAAATCCAAACCCACAGTTCATGTATATATTTCTTTGACGTCGTCAAATGAAACGGAAGGTGTGGTAGCTGCTGGTAGCTACGATATCTATACCAGGTGTCTATGTCTATGGACAGAAGTACTGGGGAGGTTTTTAGGGACGTTTACATTATGCAACAACAACAACAAAATGAAGGAGATATTGCCTCAGACCCGGCACACTATCCATCTCTATGGTGATAAACATGACCATTTTTTTATTTTAAAATATCTATTCTTAAATACTATGAGTGCTCTTGAAATAAAACCATGTCTTTACCCATGATGCTTCTATTATAAGTGGCGTTAAATAATCTTAAGTGCATGAATATATATCACATTGGGTTTTACAATTATTTTGACACTTAAGGTCATTCTCTCCTTTACTACTATGCCTTCTTTTTTTGTCAGCTGTCATATCGGCTACATGAAGCAACCTGGTCGCTTGTCTTTGGCACAGTCTCACATTTGTGCTCGTGGATGTGGGCGAGTGGTGCCAGCGGGCGGCCCAGAGAGAAAGAGCGCTAAGTCTCGGTGAATAGCGCCCGTCTCGTCGCCTCCGCCGCCTTTGCTGGCATCACCGCGAGATTGCTACAGATTCACATAGAAACAAACAGGTAAGACAAACAGCCATCCTCTGTGTTCGGGTACTGTACGCTCCTCAATGTGATTCCGTTTTGTCGTGGTTCAACTTGTCCAAATTAGTGACAAAACATGCTTTTTTTTATGGCTTTCATCCCCTTTTAAACAACAAAAACAACAAAGACACATGAGAAATACCCATTGATGTTAGTGTTGCTGAACATGTAGGAAAACATAGATTTTTGATATTGCCACAAATAAGTAGGATTCACCTAATGCCCTGCAGATAGATAGAGGGAGATGAGACATGTCCGTTGAGACTAATGCTGTAGTAACGATACCTGTTGACCTATTTGTGTGTCGTATACGCGATTGTGTGTTAATGTGTGTGCGTGCTTTGAGCTGTATACTGTCTGTGTGTGTGTTTGCATGACTATGTACTTGTTCTAAGTGTGTGTGTTAGTTTCTCAGGGCCTCTTTCTGCTCCTTCTGGCCCTTAGCGGTGCGGTTTGTGATGTTGTTGAGGCAGGCTCTGACCCCCGCCAGGTGGAGCAGCGACCCCGCCGCCTCCTTCATCTCCTCGTCGTCGCTCTCCGGCGGCTTCTCCACTGCCGCAGCGCGCCGCTTCTTCAGAGGCAGTGTGTCGCTAATACCCCTTGCTCGGTTTTTGGTCCAGGGCAGACTGCTCCCTGCCAGAGTCCCAGCTCCTGCACCTGAACTACGTCTCTGTCCGCGCAGGGCCTGCTGGGAAATGTAGGTAGTGGCGCCAGTGGTGACGTGAGAATCCAAAGGGATCTCCCTGGGCTCGGGTTTGACGTCTGATTGGATCTCCACGGCGATGATGTCGTCGTCGTCCAAAGGGGAGGAAGCATCGTCGGCCGGGGAGGAGCTCAACCTGCTGGGGGATTTGGCCGTGCTGTAAGTGTGGTCGTCTTGGAGGTCCTCGCTGCAGGGTGGAGGAGAGTAGCGGGATGGGCTGTCCTGTCCTCGGCTTAGATAATCTCCTAGGGATGATCTGTGAGAAGACACAGAGAGAGAGGATATGGTTGTCTGCTGTCACATTGCCAAGAAGTTTTTTTTCATGTATTGATTTTAACATCTTACTGGTTCTATTGTTTTTTTTTTTAGTCTTGCTGAACCTTATTTTTGGTTGTAATTCTTTCTTATTTCTGTCAGTTTGTTGCTTTGTGAAGCACTTGGGCTTTATTCAAGGGGATATGAACAAACTTGTGTTCACTTTAATTGAGGTGTTGTTCTTTTACTGAGGCTGCATCAGTTTTCTGCATTTTTGGCTTGTAAAGCAAAAAAAAAGTTATAATCTATCACCCTCAAAATATCAGCCCCCGGGGCCTAATGTGCATGTTTCTCTGCTCTGATTAAAACCTCAGATCTCCAGAAAGAGTTGGCCGTTGCTTTCAGAAATGAGCAGACTCATTCTCACATTGCCACCTTTGCATTTTTCAAATGACACGCTGCATTTTGAGCAGCTCCAATGCTCCCTGAGGTTGTGCAACTTGCTCAGCACATAAAGGTCCTTGGAAGCTTTAAAGTCAGAACGGCACAGACCGACTCTGATTCTGCAGGGCAGCCTTTTAACCGCTGTCCACTATACATCAGCTTCTGCATTTTATTGCAACACATATTTTGCTCTATTAGTCTGCAGACACATTTCTCTGTTAGGCATGAAGGGACAGAGGTGTTTTCTGATAACCAATAAATCAAAGGGAGCTGCAGCACTCCTCCCTGTCCCTCGGACATTTTCTCCCCTCTGATGAGAGGGTTAGCATATTAATATCTTATAAGAAAAACATGCACCTCTTACAGTGATCAAATATTCACTGCATACCTTTAGTGAGACTTTGAGTATGTTTAATTCATTATGCGGAGCAGGCCATCATACTCTTACGCTCCTATGATGGATGTGCATGTCCATGCATGCTCCGAGTGTTCCTTGAATCATGAGGCCTCTCCCTCTAATAAACCTCTTTGTGTGTTTGTGTGTTTCAGTGTGTGAGTGTGTGTGTGAAACCGTTATATAAACACACCTGGATAAAATGTTCTGAGCAGCAGGGAGCATGTGAATGCCTCTGACTTTTGGACACAATAAAGATGTTATTATGTAAACTCGTAGTGGAAAATTTCAGTGTGAGATCTGTTTTGTGTGTGTGTGTGCTTCTTGTGTTTGTTTCAAGGCTACTGTGTGTGCACATGTGGGTGTGTCAGTCTACATGTGGGGGAATGCATTTGTGCATGGAAAGCCTTGACTGATTTCCTTATACAGTAAAAGGACAAATGAAAAGTTCACCCACCTGATGGCTGAGGTTCTGCTCCCCACAGGGCTTACAGGTAGGGGTCTGATCACAGGGAAGAGAGCCTGGCTTCTGACTCGGGCGCCGTTCTGGATCACACCCCGTGGAACTGAAAGATAGAAAAGAAAGCACACGAGAACATTAACACAAATTCATGCCATTTTAGTCAAAAATAGCACACAAATCAGTTTCACAGAAAGCAAACACAAAGGATGCTTTTCCAAAACCCGATGAGATCCAGATGAGACCCGGGAGCAGCTCGATGAGACTTCACTGACCATCTGAGGAGGCCAACAGGGCAATATTGATGAGCAAGGCAAGGTTAAATTGAGCGGGAAAGCGTCATAAATGAGTTAAGGCCGCTGCGAATCATTCAATTACCAACGACCGCTGGGCTCGGCTAAATCCAGCCTGTCTGATGCTGAGGGCTGAACAGCAGGGCGGCTTGGACTTAAAGGGAGATACCACCTATTTGAAAACCTGAGTAAATAACACATTTGTCTCTTTATAACTTAGTTACAACCAATTTGATGTACTTTTTAAAGCGAACCACAAACAGTTTCAGAGATGTTTAGAACTTTGTCAAGGTATTTATGTTTGAGTGTAATTCCAGTGTTTTTACACCTAATCTGGAGATTGTTCTACAGGTTATTAAATGTCACAGAGTAAAAATATTCTCTGCATAATCCACAAAAGCCCAAGTTATCTTTTTTCAAATCGTTTTTTTCAGCAAAGAAAACCCCCAAAAATAATTTAAACTTGATTGAGTTCAGAACAACATTGATTTTAAAAATGTCTGAAAAGTACTGATTTAGTACTCCCTTTGACCTCACTCTTTATATCTCAAACTTGAAGGTGAACCAGAGATGAATCCTAAAAACCCATATTTGTCTCAATCATGTCCCAGAGTTCAGAATTAAACCTAAAAGAAACGCTTGGTGAACCTTCAAGGACATTGATTTGGAAGAGAGTGAAGGAAAATTGCCAGTTTTCTAGGTTTCTGGGAGAACAATGGACACTTGGATAGAAAATATGAATTGGAATTACAGGACTCTTCCAACAGTTGTCTATCTGGTCAACAATAAACGGGAACGACCTTGGTCAGGGTGGAGAAAGTAGCCCATTGGTCTTGCTAACCAGCTTTGAAGTGAAACTGGAGAACGTATGAGAATGATTCTCCACCGCTCCATCTAAGTGCCATTTACTCTACTGAATAAACAGACATATGGCAACCCACCTGGAGTTTAGCAAATAGTGCTTTTTCTGATCTAATGAGACAGAAATTGAATTCTCGAGTCTGAAAGCCAAGCAATTCAACTGGCAATAACCAGGTGCTGCTTATCACCTGGCTATCACCTGGTGTCTCTGCTGTTCAGCATTAGTTCAGTAACTTCACGGAAACTGAGCCTAACACAGATACACAGACGTTTTCCTTGACGAAAAACGTCACAGCAAAGTGCAAAGATTCAAAACAACATCCTGAACTACTTCCAGCATAATGGACTGGCTTATGAACAAATCCCTGGATGTCCTCGAGTGGCCCAACCAAAGCTTGGACGTGAAGACATTCCAAAATCTGTGAGGAGACCTGTAGATCATGGTTTACCGCTGCTCATAATCCAACCTGACAGCTGGGAGAAACTAAACTAAAAGCTGTGGCAATGTCAATGCAGCTTCTACCTACTGTGGACATATTTCAGTGCCCTATTTTTGATGCATATGAATTCGAGGAATAGTCACACATATGTTAAAAAGTATGTTACTCTTTGAGACATTAAGATTGATATCAAATGTTAAATTAAAAACTAGAGCTAGCAGCCATATAGCTTAGCTTAGGGCTGACACTGGAAAAATTGATACAAAGCAAAATTTTCCATATCATTTTACTGTGTAGATTTAACAACAACACAAGTTTTCATACAAGTGTATTTAAAGTACAGGACACCACCTCCCACTCCTTTACAGCCTTTTTCTTATGCTAAGCTAACAGGCTGCTAGCTGTAGCATTTAATGCGCTTTATAGACATGAGTGGTATCATTCTTCTGGTCTCACTCTAAGCAAGACAGTGAAAAGGCCTATTTTTCACTTTGTTGTAATGAACTAGGTTTATGTGTAAAAAAGGACTTTAAGAATAACCGTGTGATGAAATCAAATGAAAGGAATTCATTAAAGCTTTCAGCGTGTCTATGGGCGTTTCTGAAAACAATGGAACATTTTCTGGTTCAGAAGTAACAGCACAGAAAGCACTTTGGGATCAACACATAAACTACACCCCAAAAAAGAAGTTGTTTCTGTATCAGTTGAAGATTTTCTATCAAGGTCAAAGTTTTGTATCCTCCTCCTTAACAAGCTGACAATTACTGAATGGACTGGGAAACAGCAGAGGGAAAATCTACTGTATGTATATGCTTTTGATTCTGCAGCAGCTGTGAATCTACGCCTTTATTCTCTGTGTTGAAGAGAGGAGATAAGAAAGAAGACAAGAAGAGTGTGTGTACATCTGAGCCAAAAGCTCTCATTACTCAAGGAACGCTGCTCAGCACAGCCATCCCACGAAAACAGCTGTCATTCTCATCTCGAGGGTCAGTTTGCATTTCACAAATGATGACCTGCTGTTTGCTTTATCTGCCGCAGAAGCATTTGTTAAGGAGTACATCTTACATACTTTTTCCCATAGCATCAGTGCAGTGGAGTCTTTTAAAAAAAAATCTGGTTTGCAATCTCAGTAAATTTATGATTGATGTTATGAGGAAAATTTAATTCGCCCCAGGAATCACAAGCTCATTAAAACATACAAGATGTCATGGCGAGACCCCCCAGAAAACCATCCCAGAACGTTTATTTGCTCCATGTTGTAACACACAAAGATGAATTATGTTTGTTTGTTTGTTGTTTGTCATTGTTGGAGTGTTTCTGTAGCCTCTCCCTGTCCGGCTGTGTCCACAGTAATCTTATTGACTCCAGTTAGTGCGGCTCTGCCCCTGATATCTCCAGCTCTGCTCTCCATAACCTTATAAGTAGGTCCCTGTACAGAGTCTCTTTTATAATCTTGATCACTTGCTGCATGCTTGTGTGTGTGTGTGTGTGTGTGTGTGTGGGCAGTGCATTAGGTCTCCCCGGGTTGATGTGCACCCACCCCTCCCACCCTCCCTTCTTCCCCACCTTACTCCAGTCAGGCTTTGAGTTGCCATAGCAACGGCTCCCCTTCCACATGCCACAGAGTGGTAGATCATGCATCAGCAGAGAAAGTGATAGAGAGAGGGAGAGAGGAAGAGAGAGAGAGAGAAGAGGAGAGGGGGGAAAGGAAATACCAAGCTCTGTTTGACACAGCCTCTCATGGCTCAGCGGCACACTCCTGACCGACACTGTTTACCCGACACACACATATCTCTCTCCTCGCACTCTTATGTGCACATTCTCTTTTTTCACCTCCTCTTTTTAGCTGTTTAAAGACTTAACAAACCCTTCTCTTTGTCTTTCTAATTCTGCCCCTCTCTCGTTGATTTCTTCTCCTCTCTATTGATCCCGCTGTCGCTCTATGTATGGTGGTGGTGACTCATATCACCAACTGAGCAGGCATGCTGTCTCTGCAGGTAAAAAAAAAAAAGAGCGGGACATATGCTGAGGAGATGGTGTGACAAACTAAAGCAGCAAAAAAAGAGCAGGCAGCAGCGCTTCCAAGGCCTGTCCTCACTCACGGAGATTGAGCAATACATTTTACAAGCTCAAAGCAATAAAAAAAAGAAATCGGATTGGTAGCAGAAAGCAGGACGCACTGAGGAGAAAAAAAAAATGTAAATACAGAGAAAAGAAGAGGTGTTTGTTGGAATCTCAGCCTTTTTCCTGGAGAGAAAATATCCTGTAGTCTGCCTTTTTTTTCCTCTGTCTGCTCAGCTGCTCTGCCTTTTCTGTCTGCTTCCTACGTCTTTGCCTGCCTGTTTTCCAGGGCAAAGCAGAGCCCTCAGCCTCCCTCCCCTCTCCTCTCCTCTGCTCTCATGTGCCGTACACGCACTCCTCTGCTCTCCTGTTAAATGAGTTCCACATGGCCCTGCAGGCTGCACTCTCTGCACGGCTGGCAGACAGGCACCCAGTGCGCACACAAACACACAAGCACACACACACACCCTCAAGTCCCATAAGCAGTCCAAAGGGTCAAAGGTCAGTCCCAGCAGACCTTGAGAACGCAACTGTTTGAAAGTGGCCTCTCGCTCAGTCAAAACACCCCTCCACCCAACACACACACACATGCACCCCTGGTTATGTGCCTTCTTGGCTGCCGTTGTTGAACTGAGTACAGAGTCTGAGGGCAGGACGCATACTAATGTTGTCTGACTGATTGACTGGCTGGCTGGCTGGGTTGCTTGTGGGCTGAGTATTCTGGCAGTTTAACTCAATGGCTAATCGGCTTGTCTATCTGACACTCCAGCTGAGCGTCTAAGTGGCGAGCTGACTGACGTGCTATGACTTCCAGGGAGGAGGGGGGACAAAATAACAGCAACACTTAATTACTGTAACTTAATAAGCCGTTTAAACACGGCGACAAACACGGGTCACACCAGGCTGAAGGTTAACAAGCAGATCAACTCCGCTCCAGCATCCCTGCTGCTTGGATTCAACTTTTACCTCCTCTTCTTTTCCGTTGATGCTGAATTTTTTGGCACATTTTTTTTTTTTTTTATATAATTTTATTTTATTGAGTGTACAGGTCCAAATACATCAGTACATCCTGTGATTCAAATAATTAGTCGTCTTGATTCCAAATAATAAAAAATAAAATACAAATAAAAACACAACAAACAAGCAAAAGACAGAAACAAAACAAAGAAATCAAATTTCATTTCATAGATTCTGTGTTGTTCATTCACATTACAGTTATATTAATTTGATCTCACAGGTAGTGGGTATCCCTTACACCCACTCTGACATGTTTACACTTGTCCACCATACACCTTCACCGACATATAGACTCACACCAACACTAATACCAACACCCACATCCACCCACCCACCCACCCACCCACCCACCCACACACCCACACACACCCACACACACACACACACACACCCACACCCACACCCACACACACACACACACACACACACGCACACACACGCACACACACACACACACACGTGCGCTAATACAACAAGTCTGAGGGGGGTTCCTTAATGTTTATGGTACTCAGGTGACTTTGTGGCTTCTCTCGTCTACAGAGCTTCATAAATCTTGCTCCATATACTGTCAAATAGTTTTCCTTATTGCTGTCCTCCGATATTGTCCTTTCAATACTCAAATAATATTCATGAGTGTTTTCCACATTTGAAGCGTAGGTGCTTCCTTATTTTTCCAATTTTTCAAAATAAGTTTCTTAAAACTAATGATGAAAACAGAATGTGACATCCAGACGGGTGTCTCATTTTGTCACAGTTTTGGAAAATACAAACAACGGGTGAGAACTCAACTTTGTAATCATATATATTAGACATCCATATTTCAATATCATTCCAAGTTTACCTTGAGTGGCTCTACAGGGAGCTTTGACTAATAAAGAAAACTTTGGCAAATACTTTGTCTTCTCACTTTACTGAGAGGCTAAATCTTAAATAAGAAACAATATGATATTGAAAACAATATTCATAGCATAAAAAGGTCTGTGAATTAAGAAGAAACCAAAGGAAAGAGGTAGAGACGAAGAGAACACACTCTTACTGTACATTAGCAAAGTATCTGAACACTTATTTCACCTCTGTCTTAAAGGTGACATATCATGCAAAATCGACTTTTTAATGGTTCTCTACCTGAAATATGTTTCAGTGGCATGTCTACAAACCCCCGAGAACGAAAAAAAGCCATTCTGCCCCTGTTCTGATTTCCCCACGTCTGCCGATTTAAAGATCTAGTGGATGATTTTTATTTGTCATTGAAAAGTGCCAGCGCTAGTTAGCATAGCTACATAGCTACAAGTCGTAGCTGTAGCTGTGTACCAAGACACACGTCGACATACTGACAAATAAAACAACAAGAAACACTAAATCTGTGACCAACCCTTCAGAAAAGGTCCCGCTGCCTTTCTGGCAGAGGTCGGTTTTACTCCCCACGTCTGCAGATTTGAAGATCTAGTGGATGATTTTTATTTATCATGGATAAGTGCTAGCACTAGTTAGCATAGCCACATAGCTACATGTTCGTAGCTGTGTACCAAGACACAGGTCTACATACTGATAAATAAAAACAACAAGAAACATAAAATCTGTGACCAATCCTTCAGAAAGGTCCTGCTGCAGGCGCCTCTCAGTCAGGATCAGATTCTGGATCAAATTCAGAGGGTTGAAGTAACGCTATCTATGAGCAGCCGTTTATATTCAGCCGACATGTAAACATTAGATCAACGTGCTGGAGAGCCGGGGCCACGTCCACTTCCTGAGGGGGCGTGGTCAGAGAGAAAACAGACTGTTCTGAGGAGGGCTGAAGAAGAGGGCTTTTCAGGCATGCCAAAATCTGATTTCAAAGTGTTTTTTTGAGCATAAACTTTAAATACATGTTTTGGGGACCTCTTAGACCAATATATATTGATGAAAAAAGCGTGATATGTCACCTTTAATAAAAAATATGTATCAAAGCATCATCAGCAAAATGTATTCAAGTATTAGTAAAAGTAAAAGTAAAAGTGCTGACTCAAAAGAATAAATCAATATCATTATAACATTGTATTATCAATGCTGGTACATTAAAATGAGGGCAATCCAATCTGATAAGATAACCATTCCCATGGAAGTACTACTGAGTGTCCAAACAGAGAGACTGTTTTTTAAGCTGCACAGATAAATCATTTTCAGATCAATTAAATCATCTTTCAATTAATAACTAGGGTCAACATCTTTGTATCTTTCGTCTGTTGTCGGGTAATCAGTGGATAATGTTTAGTGAGTGGGTGGTCATGTGAAATAGAATCACTTCAGGGTAGACAAGACCTCACTGCTTTGTGTACATTATGCCTTATTGCATAAAAAATCATCATTATTCGCATAACTACTGACTTAAACATATTAAATTGAAACATAGAGGGATAGGGAATCAAACTATCAACTCAAGTACAAGTACCTCAAACTGAACTTCCCACTGCTGACCCTCTAAATTGGCTTGTGTGATAAGGTCTAAAATATTACAATAGTGTCTGCTTTCTGGCCATTTGAAGCTGCAATACATCGCAAACAGCAACAAGGAAACTGAAAGCAAAATATCAAAAGCAAAATATCTTGACTTTTTTGTTTTTGAACAGGAGTTATTTGTTACTTCAACAGATGTAAACCTAATATATATGATTTAACCTTCAAAGAGGCTGTGATATACTGATATGCTGTAATTAAACATTTACCAGCAGGTCAATTTCTCTATTATCATGAAACACTCTCCCTTGATGAGTAAATAAAGCCTTCGGGTTTCTAAATTATTACTGCTAAAATAAGGCTCCGTTAGAAATTATATCAGGTGACCTCAGCACTTAAATAAAATAGAAACACTTAGACTGAGCAGATCCTCCATAATTTAGAGCTATTAAATGATGAACTTTGGGGCAGTGGGTTGGATTAAGGACACAGCTGCCAGGCATTGTCCTTGTGTTGATCCTGAGCCAGTGCCGGGCCACAGGGAGCGGCAGATTTCAGCCCACATCAGCTCAGAGCGGAGCAGCTCTGAAAGCTCTGGGAATGGGAGATGGAAGTAATAACGGAGGGCACTAACAGCCCCAAACTCACTCTCCCTGGCAGTCCAATCCCTCTTTCTCTTTTTCTTGTCTTTGCCTCTGGCTGTCTGTCACGACGTTTCCCTTTTTTTCGCTCTTCCATGTCACGCCTGACCATTGTGCACTCTTTCTCGTTTCAGAAACACATTACACATTTAAAAAAGTTTCCTTTTCCTGTCTCCTCCTGTCACATGTGCACTTCAAGTCAGCCCTCCTGGCTGTCCCTCTATTCACCTGATTCACACTGCAGCCATTTTTCTGATGTCATGCTCGGGGTGGGAAGCTAAAACTTTTGTTTTATCGTTTTTCATCTGTACTCCATGTTTTAGATTTATATGCTGGGTGGCCTACTGAAAATCCCTATCATCTCACTGTCTTCAAATTATTGAGCAGCTTAAAAACAGTCAACGAAAGACTAGAGCTAGCTTGATAACACTTTTTTAGCTTACACTCCTCGCTAGTATCCTGCTAGAAAGTAAATGTATAGCTAATATACTGTTAGCTAGAAATGTTTGCTTCAATCAGCTTATGTCATGTTAGCTAGAAACATTTTAAAAACGTTTCTTTTTGTTTTTTTTAGCATTTAGTAATGGACGCCAGTTTGGCCGTGTGATTAAATTGTGTTCCCCATGAACAGAGGCTACAGTCCTCAGAGCAGGCAGCCTGGGTTTGATTCCAACCTGCGGCTCTTTACCCTCATATCATTCCCGTCTCTCTTCTATCATTATCTTAAGCATGAAGTCTTCTTTATTGTCAAAAACTGCAGTATGAAATAGACATACAGAGGATTTGGTCTCTCTCAGACCCTAGAAACGACAACAACAGATAAACATAGGAAATACACACAAGACAAATAGCATGGAGAAAAAAAGACCTAGCTAGAAAAAATAAGCTAAAAGTAAAAGAAGTAAGCTAATAAATATAATAAAATGCGATTTAAAACAGTGCAAAAAACATTACTGTAGTGTAATTTAAAATCAGCTTATTTGTCTGGCAAAGTAAATGTGTGTGTTATTGCTCTACCTACTGTCCTTTCTCGAAATAATGGTAAAAAAAATCCCCATATAAACTTTAAAAAATATTATTAACTTTTAGCCACATTTTAGCTAATGCTAATACCACCTGATAAAGACTGATTGCTAACATTAGCTGTGTGACTGGAGCTGGAAAGTTGTACATTTTTTGTTTCAGCTTAAAATTTAAATTAAATCTATTTTAATTCAAACAACTTATACAAATTGCCTTTTGGGGGATTAATAAAGTTGTTTGAATTTAATTGAAATGAAATATCTGGATGCGTCCCTCTAGATTTTCACTGTCTTTTCAGCTGCTGATCTTCCAAATAACGACTACCAAGATCCGTGGGCACAGCGGTGTAACATCAAAGCAGCATCTGGGCCTCCTACCCTGAGCGTGACGTCAGACTATGGCTGCAGAGTGAATATGGTCAATGTCTATCTTTTGTTCTGTTCGTCTATCTGGACACTCAGACACATCACTCTCAGATTGTGTGCGTCTACAGGGAGTCCAGGTTTCAGACACTCTCTGCAGCCTCGGCTCCTTGACCATTACTACTCCATTATCGGCGACGATGGAGGGCGCGCCGCAGACGCCTAATGTATCCATTTCCCCCTCCATTTAGGACTCGGCGGCCCAGCGAGCTCCCGGAGTGCTCCCTGATTGGGATTGAATGTCCATTTAAACTGCCGTCCAGCCACCAGGGAGGAGGTCGAGGAGAGGGGGAGAAGAGAGGAAGGGGAGGAGAGGAGAGGGATAATGGGAGATACTTGGAGAAGGAGGTGTGTAAGAGTTAAGGAGTGAAACTGCATGTTGTGTTGAATGAGAAAAAGGAGGCTAGGGGATTGCTCCCCAGCCATGGATTTGAAGCTGAGATTCTCTCTCTCTCTCTCTCCTCTCACTCTCTCTCTCTCTCTATCCCTCTCTCTATCATCCCTCTTCATCTCCCTCTATCATCTCTCTCTCTATCATCTCTCTCTCCTCTCTCTCTCTCTCTCTCTCTCTCTCTCTCTCATCTCTCTCTCTCTCTCTCTCTCCAGCTGTGTCTCTATCACTTTCTTTTTTTCTCAACTTTCAATATGCCTCCGTAGAAAAACCATCCCTCCTCTGGCAGCAAGCCAAGTGTCAGAACTCAGTGCTCGGTATTCTCAAGGTGCGCTTCTAAAAAGAGGGATTTGGAATTGAGATGATTGGAGTTGTCACATCGAAGGAGGGTGGAAAGAGGGAGAAGAGGAGGGTGAGACGGAGGAAAGGAGCAAGGCTCGACAGAAAGAAAGAGAGAAAGAAAGAAAAGGGAAAGAACGAGGCAGGAGATTTCACGTTTACAGTAGTACAACACTTGTAGAGGTGAAGTGGTACCTTGTAGGAGAACTCCTCCATTCTTTCTGAAGAGGGGACTCCCCGACCACAATGGAGGACTAAAAAGGAGAGAAGAAGAAGAAGAAGAGAAAACTGGTCAGTCATTTAATCGTGTTGCAGCAGCCTACCAGCCCAGCAGGCTTCATCACGAGGCAGATAGCAAGGCAGGAATTTGAGCCCATAAGCCGGCGCTTCTGATTATAGTGATTAGATTCCCGGGTGTCCCACTGTTGCCATTATTCCCTGTGATTACCTCAGAGAATTACAGCCTCGCCGCTGTAGTCCATGGGGGTAATTTCTCATGACAACCCCCCATCGCCGCCTGCCACTGGTCCATTCACACACATTTAAAAGGAAAAATCATCAGCGCACACACTCTTAACATGCACTCCTGTCATCCAGGCATTTTTAAGACAGACTCGAGTACAGTGTGACACATTAAAAACTCACTTACACTTAAACTGCACAACAAAAGACACACTTGCAAAAGAACACACACACACACACAGTAACACACAGAGCCGGGGACTCAGTTTAGGTGATCATTGCACCACTAATGAGGGAGGTAATGACGGCATTTCTCACATAGACGGAGACGTCTTCACTCATACGCACACACTAGAGGACAATAGATACAGCGC